>NC_041391.1:681810576-681833982 GCF_002162155.2 Triticum dicoccoides
GCCACTCGCCGACCCGCCGCCCTCCGCCGGCGCCGTCCGTGGCCGGGCTCCGGTGAGCCACCCGCTCACGCCATGGTTTTGCCCGTTCGGGCGCCCACTTCCCGCTGGCGCCCATCGTCTGAGTCGGGTATTACCCGATGCCCGCACCCGCTAGGGCCTTTAACCCATTGATTGTCAAGGCCCATGCCGTAGAACGATTTAAAAGAAAAGAAGAAATGTTTAAATAAATAAATTAGTAATTAATTAATTAGTGAATTAATTAAGTTCATTAATCCTATTTAATTAATCTGGTTAACTTGTTAGTTTAATTAAACAGTAATTAGTTTAGCTAAACCCTAATTAACCTAAACAGAGTATGACAGGTAGGTCCCACTAGACCCACATGTCAGTTTGACCAGTCAACACCTTTGTTGACTGCTAACGTCATGATGACATCAGCATGCACTAT
This sequence comes from Triticum dicoccoides, assembly GCF_002162155.2. NCBI lineage: Eukaryota > Viridiplantae > Streptophyta > Magnoliopsida > Poales > Poaceae > Triticum > Triticum dicoccoides. Next base: position 681,811,025 of record NC_041391.1, read on the forward strand.
TCTGGATAATGTTGAATTAAATTAATTAAATAAATTCTAAAAATGATTTAAAACTTTAGAAAATCATATAAAATAAACCCTAGTTCAGATTAAAGTACTTTCTACATGAAAGTTGCTCAGAACGACGAGACGAATTCTGATACGCAGCCCGTTCGTCCGCCACACATCCCTAGCATAGCAAACACGCAACTTTCCCATTCCGGTTCATCTGTCCGAAAACGCGGAACACCGGGGATACTTTCCCGAATGTTTCCCCCTTTCGCCGGTATCACCTACTACCGCGTTAGGGCACACCTAACACCGCTCATTGTCATGTCGTGCATCGTCATGTCGTGCATCGTCATGCTTATGTTTGCATTGTATTTACTGTTTCTCCCCCCTCTTCTCTCATGTAGACTACGAGACTGATGCTGCTGCTTCCCAGTTCGACTGCGGTGTTGACGACCCCTTGTTGCCAGAGCAACCAGGCAAGCCTCCCCCTTGATCACCAGATATCGCCTATTCTTCTCTCTAATGCTTGCATTAGAGTAGTATAGCATGTTACTATTTCGATTGATCCTATTATGTTGCATAGCCTGTCATTGTTACTATAGTTGTTGATACCTTACCCGCAATCCTAAATGCTTAGTATACGATGCTAGTTTATCATGATTGGCTCTACATTCTTGTCAGTCTGCCTTGCTATACTATCAGGCCGTGCTCACTCGGGAGGTGATCACGGGTATATACAATACATATCTACATACTATACAGATGGTGACTAAAGTCGGGTTGGCTCGTTGAGTACCCGCAAGTGATTCCGATGTGGGGGATGAAAGGACAGGTGGCTCCATCCCGGTAGAGGTGGGCCTGGGTTCCCGACGGCCCCCGACTGTTACTATGTGGCAGAGCGACAGGGCAGGTTGAGACCACCTAGGAGAGAGGTGGGCCTGGCCCTGGTCGGCGTCCGCGGTTACTTCAAAATAACACGCTTAACGAGATCTTGGTATTTGATCTGAGTCTGGCCACTGGCCTATACGCACTAACCAACTACACGGGAAAGATATGGGCACTCGACGTCGTGGTATCAGCCGAAGCCTTCGTGACGTCAGCGACTAAGCGGCGCGTGCCGGATTGGATCGTAAGCCTGCTCTTGTATTAAGGGGGCTAGGTCTGCTTCTGGCCGCCCACGCAACATGCAGGTGCGCAATGGGCGATGGGCCCAAACCCTGATACGTCTCCGTCGCATTTACTTTTCCAAACACTTTTGCCCTTGTTTTGGACTCTAACTTGTATGATTTGAATAGAACTAACCCGGACTGACGCTGTTTTCAGCAGAATTGCCATGGTGTTGTTTTTGTGCAGATAATAAAGATTATCGGAATGTCCTGAAACTCCACGGATCACCTTAGAAAAAATAAAGAAAAATCCTCACAAAAGATGAAGACCAGGGGGCCCACACCCTGTCCAGAGGGTAGGGGGCGCCCCCCCTAGGCGCACCCCCTACCTCGTGGGCCCCCTGGTGGCCCTCCGATGCCAACTCCAACTCTATATATTGGCTTTCGGGGAGAAAAAAATCAGAGAGAAGAAATCATTGCGTTTTACGATACGGAGCCGCCGCCAAGCCCTAATCTCTCTTGGGAGGGCTGATCTGGAGTCCGTTCGGGGCTCCGGAGAGGGGGATTCGTCGCCGTCGTCATCATCAACCGTCCTCCATCACCAATTTCATGATGCTCACCGCCGTGTGTGAGTAATTCCATTGTAGGCTTGCTGGACGGTGATGGGTTCGATGAGATCTATCATGTAATCGAGTTAGTTTTGTTAGGGTTTGATCCCTAGTATCCATTATGTTCTGAGATTGATGTTGCTATGACTTTGCTATGCTTAATGCTTGTCACTAGGGCCCGAGTGCCATGATTTCAGATCTGAACCTATTATGTTTTCATGAATATATGTGGGTTCTTGATCCTATCTTGCAAGTCTATAGTCACCTACTATGTGTTATGATCCGGCAACCCCGAAGTGACAATAATCAGAACCACTCCCGGCGATGACCATAGTTTGAGGAGTTCATGTATTCACTATGTGCTAATGCTTTGTTCCGGTTCTCTATTAAAAGGAGGCCTTAATATCCCTTAGTTTCCAATAGGACCCCGCTTCAACGGGAGGGTAGGACAAAAGATGTCATGCAAGTTCTTATCCATAAGCACGTATGACTATATTCGGAATACATGCCTACATTACATTGATGAACTGGAGCTAGTTCTGTGTCACCCTATGTTATGACTGTTACATGATGAACCACATCCGGCATAATTATCCATCATTGATCCGGTGCCTACGAGTTTTCCATATACTGGTTCTCGCTTATTTACTTTTCCGTTGCTACTGTTACAATCACTACAAAATACCAAAAACATTACTTTTACTATCTTTACTTTTGTCACCGTTACCACCACTATCATATTACTTTGCTACTAAACACTTTGCTGCAGATACTAAGTTTCCAGGTGTGGTTGAATTGACAACTCAGCTGCTAATACTTAAGAATATTCTTTGGCTCCCCTTGTGTCGAATCAACAAATTTGGGTTGAATAATCTACCCTCGAAAACTGTTGCGATCCCCTATACTTGTGGGTTATCAAGACCTTTTTCTGGCGCTGTTGCCGGGGAGCATAGCTCTATTCTTTGAGTCACTTGGGATTTATATCTGCTGGACACTATGAAGAACTTGAAAGACGCTAAGACCAAGATTTTACCCTCGACTACGAGGGGAGGTAAGGAACTGCCATCTAGCTTTGCACTAGATTCTCCTTCTGTTATAGGTAAGCTTGCGACACCTAAACCTGCTACTGCTATGAATTCCGATATGTCGCATGTTATTGATGATGCCACTTCTGCTATGCATGATACTTGTGATGAAACTACTTCTATGCTTGATACTACTGTGCCACTTGGTGAATATCTTCATGAGCAAATTGTTAGGTCTAGAGAAAGAGAAATTATTGAACCTGAACATGATGATGTTAGTGACGATGAACCTATGCCTGCTATTCCTGAGGGTTATCTTTTTGATGCAGAATCTTCTGCCGCTATTTTTGCTTGCTAGGATAGATATGAACTTAAGAGGTTGCTAGTTAAATGGAGTAAAGAATCTCTTAGAGATAGAATGAGACCCGACCCTGCTTTTGCTACTTCACCTATTTGTGTTCCTGATAAGGATTATTATGATTTTTCTATTCATCCAGATATAATTACTTTGGTTGAATCCGATCTGTTCTATGGTTTTGAATCTGAAACTGTTGTGGCACATCTTACTAAGTGGAATGATATAGCTGCCCTGTTTACTAATAATGAGAGACCGCGCTATCTTTATTTACTCAAAATATTTCCGTTCTCATAAAAGGGTGATGCTAAGATATGGTTTAATTCTCTTGATCCTGGTTGTGTGCAAAGTCCCCAGGATATGATTTATTACTTCTCTGCTAAATAATTCCCTCCTCATAAGAAACAAGCAGCCTTGAGGGAAATATATAACTTTGTGCAAATTGAAGAAGAGAGTCTCCCACAAGCTTGGGGGAGGCTTCTCAAGTTACTTAATGCTTTGCCTAATCATCCTCTTAAGAAACCTGAAATACTGGATATCTTTTATAATGGACTAACTGATGCTTCCAGAGATTACCTGGATAGTTGTGCTGGTTCTCTTTTCAGCGAAAGAACACCGGATGACGCTGAAATTCTATTGAATAATATGCTGGCTAATGAAAATAATTGGGTACCTCCCGAGCTACCTCCTGAGCCAGTTCCTGAGCCAATTACTGAGCCTATTCCTAAACCAACTCTGAAGAAGAGAGGTGTTCTATTTCTCAGTCCTGAAGATATGCCAGAGGCAAAGGAACCTATGAAAGAAAAAGGTATTGAAGCTGAAGATGTTAAGAATTTACCTCCTATTGAAGAAATACACGGTCTTAATTTACCGCCTGTTGGAGAAGTATATGATCTCAATTACTTATTTACTGAAGAGGCTCCCGATATCCCGACACAGGTAGTAAAGGTAAATTCTCTATATACATATGATAAAGCTGAAGTCCCTCCTACTAAAATTGCTAGTCAGTGCCTGGATGAGTTTGATAACTTTATGTTTAAGCAAGATGACTTTAATGCTTATTTTGGTAGACAATTAAAACAAGATGCCTTTATGATTAAATGCTTGGGTGATTATATGGCTGATATTAGAGGTGAACTTAAACTTGTTAGAAAACATGCTTCTATGGTTACCACTCAAATAGAACAAGTACTTAAAACTCAAAAAGAAGCGCTTGATGAAATGAATAGTAAGAAAAATGATTATGCTGTTAGAGTGGCTATTAGAACCGGTAGAATGACTCAGGAACCTTTGTATCATGAAGGCCACCCTAAGAGAATCGAGCAAGATTCTCAGAGAAATGATATTGATGTGCCTAGTTCTTCTAAAAGGAAGAAAAAGAAAAATGATAGGACTTTGCAAACTTCTAGTGAACCTATCGCTGAGCCACCTGAGAATCCAAATGATACTTCTATTTCTGATGCTGAAACACAATCAGGTGATGAACATGAACCCAGTGATAATGTTAATGATAATGTTCATGTTGATGCTCAACCTAGTACTGATAATGATGTAGAAGCCGAACCTGCCGTTGATCTTGATAACCCACAATCAAGGAATCAATGTTATGATAAAAGGGATTTCATTGCTAGGAAACATGGTAAAGAAAGGGAACCATGGGTTCAAAAACCTATGCCTTTTCCCCCAAAACCATCCAAGAAAAAGGATGATGAGGATTTTGAGCGCTTTGCTGAAATGATTAGACCCATCTTTTTGCGTATGCGATTAACTGATGTGCTCAAAAAAAGTCCTTATTCTAAGTATATGAAGGATATTATTACTAATAAAAGAAAGATACCTGAAGCTGAAATTTCCACCGTGCTTGCTAATTATACTTTTAAGGGTGGAATACCAAAGAAACCTGGAGATCCCGGAGTACCTACTATACCATGCTCCATTAAGAGAAATTATGTCAAAACCGCGTTGTGTGATCTTGGAGCCGGTGTTAGTGTTATGCCTCTTTCTTTATATCGTGGACTTGACTTGAATAAGTTGACACCTACTGAAATATCTTTGCAAATGGCTGATAAATCAACTGTAATACCTGTCGGTATTTGTGAGGATGTGCCTGTTGTGGTTGCAAACGTTACTATTCTAACGGACTTTGTTATTCTTGATATTCCTGAGGATGATAGTATGTCTATTATTCTTGGAAGACCATTCCTTAATACTGCAGGGGCTGTTATTGATTGCAACAAAGGCAATGTCACTTTTCATGTTAATGGCAATGAGCACATAGTACACTTTCCAAGGAAACATCCTCAGGTTCACAGTATCAACTCTATTGGAAAAATTCCATCGATTATATTTGGAGGTTTTGAATTTCCTCTCCCTACTGTCAAGAAAAAGTATGATATACTTATTGTTGGGGATTTTCATATCCCCGTTGAGGTAACTTAGTGCTATTCGAAATTTCTCCGGTTCCGTGTTAATCGGAATGAGCTCGTTAACAAGACTTTATCAACCTTGTTAGTGGATTCATTTTGATGATCACGAGATGGATGAAACTAGAAGCACAACCTTCTGTACCATCTTTATATTTTCTGTTATTTAGTGGAAATAAAGTAAAATAGACTTTTCTGTCTGTCTCCCGACTTATCCGTGCAATATAAAAACTTTACCGAAAATAAAAGTCCTAAGAATTCCATGCCAATTTAATATGATTTTTTTTTGGGAATATTTAAGAATTTACTATGCAAAAATCACCGCGGGGGGAGCTGCCACCTGGCCACGAGGGTGGAGGGCGTGCCCTACCCCCCTGGGTGTGCCCCCTGCCTCGTGGGCCCACGGTGGCCCTCCTCCAGTTATTCCTGCACCCATCTTCTTCCTCTGTCTCACACAAACATGAAAAACCAACTCAAGCACAAGTTCCAGCCCCCGTTGCTGTGATTTTCGATCTCCTTGCTCAAAGCACCTCTTGCAAAACTGCTTTGGGAGATTGTTCCTTGGTATGTGACTCCTCCATTGGTCCAATTAGTTTTGTTCTAGTGCTTTATTCATTGCAAATTTGTGCTGCATAGGTGACCATGTTCTTGAGCTTGCATGTCAAATTTATATGGTTCCAAGTAGTTCCAATGCTTTATATAGGCTCTAGGCACTTGCAGGAGTTGTTGCTATCAATTTTATTGAAGTTGGTTCACTTTTATTTGGAGTTACTAAAAATTTCAGAAATCTTTCAGAGGAAACAATATGTTTAAGAGGATGTTCCAAGGTGGCTCCTCAAGGAAACAAGGTCCCAGGCTTGCAATACGTGATGCTGACGAGGAACCACCAAGAGATGCTCCAGTTAGGCCCTGTGAATGGCCTTCGGAAAATTTTATGAATCAAGTGGGAATCAAAGAAGAAATTAGGGCATATTTGTGCAACGCCGGTCTTGAGGACTTTGAAGCTGACAAATGCCCCCAGTATCATGATCTCACAAGTTCATTTGTGAGGAGGTTTGAGTTTTCATCTTCGCGTAATTCTCCTTCAGTCATGTTTGACCTTTATGACAAATCTTATACCATGGACTTAGAGGATTTCACTTCTGCTTGCAAGCTTCCATCATTGGGTAATGTCAGGGATCCCCCTAAATCTGATTATAGAGACTTTCTTGCTAAAATAACTATGGGGGAATCTAGAGACATAACACAAGCCACTTTAGGGAGCATTCATTTTCCCGCTATACATTATTTTGCTCTCTTTATAGGTATATGCATTAATGATAATGATGAAGTATGTCACTTGTGTGCTCCTGATCTCAGCATTCGCAGAAGTGCTGTGTTAGGAGACCAATCTTATCATATGGGAGCCATCATAGCTCATAGGTTGCATCAGAATAGACATAACGGGGATTTCTTTGGAGGAATTTATGCAACCCACTTAGCAAATTTTCTAGAGATAGACATTCGTGAGGGTGAAATGGAGTTACCCCCTTCTTATTTAGATTTTGATTCTATGGTTTCTCACCGGTTTGTTGAGAGGACAGAGCCACCTCTCCAATATCGACTAATCTTTAACAAACGTCATGTAGTCCATATTGCTCTTCCTGCTCCTGCCTTCTTTGATTTTCAGACAAAAGGAAGATATGTTATTACCAGAGAGGAGGCAGATGATTACGAGAGGAGAGCGGAGGCAGCTAGATGCTACACTGCTGCTCAGGAGGCGATAGCCGCCGCATCGCAGTATGACCCCAGCTTCACTTACGGGTATCCGCTAGGCCATCCCTGACCATAGACCAACTTAGGCTAAAAACCTAAGCTTGCAGCAGTACGTATTTCCCACCGACATTACATTCATGTTCACACACACTTATTGCTAGATGTCGGTGTTCATACTCTTTCACTGTAATATCCATGCTAGTTTATTTTCTTTTTCCTGCTTTCTTCTTGTGTGTTTAATAAACTTTAAGAAAAACCAAAAAATAGTAGTAGTTTATTTCCTTGCCGTAGTAATTAAAACGGAAAACCCAAAAACATTTCCCGTTCTTCTTTCGCTTGTTGGGAGGTTCCCCGTGTAAATAGTTTTTATTTCGTTTCCTTTTTTTGGGGTCGAGAAGACCACTTTGAAAATGCTTAGTGGATCTTATATGCATGATTGATTATTTAAACTCAGAGCCTGTATTACTTGTCTTCTCTCTTGAGTTGAATGCTTGCAGATTCCAGCTTAGTCCAATGCACGTGCACTCCTTTTATTATCCACATCGTTCGGTCGTGCAAGTGAAAGGCAATAAGGATGATATATGATGGACTTATTGGGATGAGAAAAGCTGGTATGAACACGACCTCTCTTGTTTTTGTAAATATGATGATTCATCGTTCTTGATTGAGCTATTATGAAGTAAACATATTTGCAATGACATTTAGAGATTATAGTTGCTTGTGCCATGCTTGATTAGGTATGAGTTATAATGGTTTACCTTGTGTGCCAACATGCTATTAGAATGATTATGATGTGGTATGATGGGATGGTATCCTCCTTTAAATGAATAGAGTGACTAGACTTGGCACATGTTTACACATGTAGTTGAATCAAATCAACATAGCCTTCATGATATTTATGTTCATGGTGGATTATATCCTACTCATGCTTGTATTCGGTGTAAATTAATATTGATGCATGTTTACGACTGTTGTCGCTCTCTGAGTTGGTCGCTTCCCAGTATTTTGCTAGCCTTCACCTGTACTAAGCGGGAATACTGCTTGTGCATCCAAACTCCTTAAAACCCCAAAGTTATTCCATATGAGTCCACTATACCTTCCTATATGTGGTATTTACCTGCCGTTCCAAGTAAATTTGTATGTGCCAAACTCTAAACCTTCAAATAAACATTTTGTTTTGCATGCTCGAATAGCTCATATGTCAACTAGAGCTGCCCTTATCTTCCGTGTTAGGAGGGTTATTCTCAAGAGGAGTGGACTCCGCTCCTCATTCATGAGAAAAAGGCTGGTATCCGGGATGCCCAGCCCCATGCTTTGTGCAAACTAAATCAAAATAATTGCAAACGAAACTCCCCTTGGGACCCGTTGAATGTTGGAGGCACTCGTTGTTTCGAGCAAGCCATGGATTGATGCTTGTGGAGGAAGGGGAGTATAAACTTTACCATTCAGTTTGGGAACCGCCTATAATCTGCTTAGCATGGAAGATATCGTCGTCTTTTAGTTGTTATGTTGACAATGAAAGTATGCCGCTCAAAATATAATTTATCTCTATTTCAAAACTGAGCTCTGGCACCTCTACAAATCCCTGCTTCCATCTGCGAAGGGCCTATCTATTTACTTTTATGTTGAGTCATCACCCTTCTTATTAAAAAGCACCCGCTGGAGAGCACACTGTCGTTTGCATTCATTATTATTGGTTTATATTGGGTATGACTTGACTGGATCTCTTTTACCATGAATTACAATGTTTAGTCAGTCCTTGATCTTTGAAGGTGCTATGCATTTATGTTTTGCGGTCTCAGAAAGGGCTAGCGAGATACCATTTTGTTATACCATGTTATGATTATTTTGAGAAAGTGTTGTCATCCGAGTTTTGTTATTATAGCTCGCTAGCTGATTATGCTATTGATATGAGCAATTGTGAGACCTACGTGTCATTGTGAGTATGGTTAGTTCATAATAATTGTTGAGACTTGAATGCTGGCTTTTCATGTTTACAACAATAAGAGCAAACAGAGTTTGTAAAAGTTTTTCTTTTTCTCTTTTAGTTTGTCAACTGAATTGCTTGAGGACAATCAAGGGTTTAAGCTTGGGGGAGTTGATACATCTCCGTCATATCTACTTTTCCAAACTCTTTTGCCCTTGTTTTGGACTCTAACTTGTATGATTTGAATAGAACTAACCCGGACTGACGCTGTTTTCAGCAGAATTGCCATGGTGTTGTTTTTGTGCAGACAATAAAGATTCTCGGAATGTCCTGAAACTCCACGGAACACCTTAGAAAAAATAAAGAAAATCCTTGCAAAAGATGAAGACCCGGGGGCCCACACCCTGTCCACGAGGGTGGGGGGCGTGCCCCCCCTGGGCGCCCCCTACCTCGTGGGCCCCCTAGTGGCCCTCCGACGCCAACTCCAACTCTATATATTGGCTTTCGGGGAGAAAAAAATCAGATTGAAGAAACCATCGCATTTTACGAGCCGCCGCCAAGCCCTAATCTCTCTCGGGAGGGCTGATCTGGAGTCCGTTCGGGGCTCCGGAGAGGGGGATTCGTCGTCGTCGTCATCATCAACCATCCTCCATCACCAATTTCATGATGCTCACCGCCGTGCGTGAGTAATTCCATAGTAGGCTTGCTGGACGGTGATGGGTTGGATGAGATTTATCATGTAAAAAAGTTAGTTTTGTTAGGGCTTGATCCCTAGTATCCATTATGTTCTGAGATTGATGTTGCTATGACTTTGCTATGCTTAATGCTTGTCACTAGGGCCCGAGTGCCATGATTTCATATCTGAACCTATTATGTTTTCATAAATATATGTGAGTTCTGGATCCTATCTTGCAAGTCTATAGTCACCTACTATGTGTTATGATCCGGCAACCCCGAAGTGACAATAATCAGAACCACTCCCGGCGATGACCATAGTTTGAGGAGTTCATGTATTCACTATGTGCTAATGCTTTGTTCCGGTTCTCTATTAAAAGGAGGCCTTAATATCCCTTAGTTTCCAATCGGACCCCGCTTCAATGGGAGGGTAGGACAAAAGATGTCATGCAAGTTCTTATCCATAAGCAGGTATGACTATATTCGGAATACATGCCTACATTACATTGATGAACTGGAGCTAGTTCTATGTCACCCTATGTTATGACTGTTACATGATGAACCACATCCGGCATAATTATCCATCATTGATCCGGTGCCTACGAGTTTTCCATATACTGGTTCTCGCTTATTTACTTTTCCGTTGCTACTGTTACAATCACTACAAAATACCAAAAACATTACTTTTACTGTCTTTACTTTTGTTACCGTTACCACCAGTATCATATTACTTTGCTACTAAACACTTTGCTGCAGATACTAAGTTTCCAGGTGTGGTTGAATTGACAACTCAGCTGCTAATACTTAATAATATTCTTTGGCTCCCCTTGTGTCGAATCAACAAATTTGGGTTGAATACTCTACCCTCGAAAACTGTTGCGATCCCCTATACTTGTGGGTTATCAAGACCTTTTTCTGGCGCTGTTGTTGGGGAGCATAGCTCTATTCTTTGAGTCACTTGGGATTTATATCTGCTGGACACTATGAAGAACTTGAAAGACGCTAAGACCAAGATTTTACCCTCAACTACGAGGGGAGGTAAGGAACTACCATCTAGCTCTGCACTAGATTCTCCTTCTGTTGCAAGTATGCTTGCGACACCTAAACCTGCTACTGCTATGAATTCCGATATGTCGCATGTTATTGATGGTGCCACTTCTGCTATGCATGATATTTGTGATGAAACTACTTCTATGCTTGATACTACTGTGCCACTTGGTGAATATCTTGATGAGAAAATTGCTAGGTCTAGAGAAAGAGAAATTATTGAACCTGAACACGATGATGTTAGTGACGATGAACCTATGCCTGCTATTCCTGAGGGTTATCTTTTTGATGCAGAATCTTTTGCCGCTATTTTTGCTTGCCAGGGTAGATATGAACTTAAGAGGTTGCTAGTTAAATGGAGTAAAGAACCTCTTAGAGATAGAATGAGACCCGACCCTGCTTTTGCTACTTCACCTATTTGTGTTCCTGATAAGGATTATTATGATTTTTCTGTTGATCCAGATATAATTACTTTGGTTGAATCTGATCCTTTCTATGGTTATGAATCTGAAACTGTTGTGGCACATCTTACTAAGTTGAATGATATAGTTGCCCTGTTTACTAATAATGAGAGATCGCGCTATCTTTATTTACTCAAAATATTTCCGTTCTCATCAAAATCTTCGAGCCCTCGAGGCCCCTGGCTTGTATTATGATGCTTGTATGACTTATTTATGTTTTAGAGTTGTGTTGTGATATCTTCCTGTGAGTCCCTAATCTTGATCGTACATGTTTGCGTGCATGATTAGTGTACGATTGAATCGGGGGCGTCATAGAAGTAGAGCTAAGGCTGTTTCGAAGGAAGATATACCTGAAGGTCGTCGGGATGTGGATAGGTGGGCGGCGGGAGGCCGGATCCGCCCACACTAGGGAAACAACGAAGGGACCGGAGGACCTCCTACACCGGTGCTCAGCCAGAGATAATGGTGCGGCCGACAGTGGGTCTCCTCCCTCGCTGTTGACGATGGCCTAAATGCTGCCCCTCCTCCCCTTCACTGCCGGAGGGGGATACGTCTGGATCTGTAACCAGCGGTGAGGATAGAAAGACAATGTTTTTTGAAGGGATAAAGACAGTGTTAGCACCGCTATCTTTTTTAGATCTGGAGAGGATGAGAGTGTGTGAATAGAGCAACCCTAGCAAGCAAGCATGGAGGCTCTGACCTATATATACGTAGTTTAAAATTGTTCGTTTAAAATTGTGTACTATGTGCCAGGTCGTCGGTTTTTAGTTGTTGATTGTTTTTCATATAGCTACCCGCTTATTCTAAGTTGTGTTACGATGTTCCAGGTCACACTTTGTATCATTCAAGTCTGGTACAAGTCCCTCCATTAAATCAACAACCACCCCCTCGTAAAAATTGTGAACAAGCCCACGGCTAAAATTATCGGAAACGTGGGTTTCCCCAACATGCATTGTTATTTATATTTTCTACTCCCTCCGTTCCTAAATATAAGCCATTCTTATTAGCCACACCTAAGAAGAGAATTTTTTTATTAGCAGCGAACCCCACATGTCATAGTCACAAAAAGTGTGGCAAGATTCCCTTAGGCAAGCCAAAGTGTGTCTAACAATTTGAGCAACTCAAGTTATGCAAGTGTGGGAAAAATAATGTGGCAACATAAGAAAAACATAGTCACAATCCAAACTGCCCCGTATTTTCTATGACATGCATGAACATTTGGTTAGGTAAATTTATAGTCAAAATTTGGCAAGGTGCATCAAATCAACACATGCAAGTATCAAAAGGAAAGTCACGGCATGCTTGCATGCGTTGTACTCCCTCTGTTTCCAAATATAAGTCTTTTTAGAGATTGTAACAAGTGACTACATACGAAGCAAAATTAGTGAATCTACACCCTAAAATATGTCTACATACATCCGTATGTTGTAGTCCATTTGAAATGTCTAAAAAGACTTATATCGAGTGTAGTACTTTGATGTGTTGCATAATTATTGAAATATATCGAGTGCAGAGCCTTGATGTGTCACGTCAATTCATACAAGACCGAGAAGTTTGATTACTACAATGCCCTCGTACAAGACCAAGAAGTTTGATTACTACAACACCCTCTCCCTCGCGGACTGAGCTCCGGTGCCTTATCTGCACCTAGCTTTGGCTGCATGACAGGTGGGCCACCCACCTGTTGGGCCCTCCTGTACTAGATGCAAAGGCAGGAGTAGTAAGTCAATGAAGCTGCATCCCTCCCTCGCGCATGAGCGTGGTGGCTGGCAGGACTAGTAGAAGCTTTCGCTACACACTATCCCTCCCGCATGAGGTGGACGGACATGCAACACTGGATTCGATACTGTAGAAGTAGTAGTAACATCATTGTTTGTCTTCTCGAAGAGGCGAAGAGCCAAGCACAATGCGAACATGGCAGTTGCAAACGCTCGCGTGGCAGTCTTTGTGTTGGGGTGGAGCGTGGTGCAGTGCCTTGGAGGATGCATATAGCCAGGCTCTTGCATGAGACAAAATTGCTATTTGAGCCCACTATTGTAGTACTAGTACTTGCTAGTATAGCCCTGTAAACCGGAAAGGAGTATTTGCCTTTCTAGAGATTTCAACAAGTGATGAGACTACACCGCGTGCAGTACTCCCTCCCTTCCGGTTTATAGGGCTCAAATCTCAAATCTCATCAACCAAGGTATTTTGTGATTGGAGGAATGTATCTCTTACTTTAAAAAACTACCCTAATTAAACTCATGCATTAATTACGTAGTTCTCTCATTTTCCTCTCCGCCTTGGTCGCGGTGCACAATATTTGCACTCCTATATGACTAGCCGATGTATCTACATGCAGGACATCAAAGCATCCAGACCCGCATGCCATCCACCAAATCATAACGAGGTGCTACAGTCGAGACTCACCGGTCACCCCGGTGTGGCTGTCATGACCCGTCATATCACAAAACCCACGCCTTTACTAGCAGTGGTAAAGTGGCCTCAAAGTTGGACTGGACGAAGCAACCATCATTTCACTGGAATGCTCGTTGAAGCCCTTTCTCCCCTTTCTTGAAGAAAACCTCACTCTAGGCTACTCACTTCTGCCATTTTTCTTCTGTACCGACGAAGGAAAGGTGGGTGAAACAGTGATGCTACTATATTCTCATTCCAAAAATCTTCTTTTTGCGAAGCACCGACCGATTCTCACAGCCTATTCTTTTCCCGTTTTCATTGCGATTGTGGTTTCCTTTCGATTGCTTTTTGTTTGTCAGTTCATTGATGGATCCTGGAGCACTAGGCAAAGAGTTGCCAGCGGACAACCCACTTGAGACAGCGATCTCGAGGAAGCGAGCATCGACCAACGAGTTGACCATGTTGGCGGGCCAAACCATGGAGACGAAGAACTCCAATAAACAAGCACTAGCCAAAGAGTTGACGACATTGGCGGACGAACTCCTCAAAGAAATTTGGAAGAACTGCAAGGGCCCCACCGTGCCTACCCCAGAAACTCTAATGGCCACCTATGAGAGGCTCAAGGCTTAGTTTGCGGAGATAGTCACCATTGAGAAGCAATATACCCCTGGCAAGGTGATGGCCCCCATCGAGGACGAGGAGATGGCCCCCGGAGGGATGGGATCCCCCGGTGAGGTGCACAAGGTAAAAAATAATGGCTTACCATAGTTTTGGTTTTTGATTATTTGCAATGTGCTTGCTAATATGTTAGGGTTGTGCAGGTGCCAGTGGACATCCTTGATGATTCTGATGTCGCGGCCCGTCCTGTGAACAACGCCCCAGAGATCATTTTCGATGTCGCGGTCCATCCTGTTGACATCGCCCCGGAGATCAATTCCGATGCCGCTGTCCATCCTGTGGACATTGCCCCAGAGATTGATTCCGATGTCGCGGACAGTCCTGTGGACATTGCCCCAGAGATCGATTCCCATGCCGCTGTCCATGCTGTGGTCATTGCCCGAGAGATCGATGACAGGACATAGTTGGTTGCGCTAATCCTTCAGGGTAGTTTGCATTGCCTTGTGTTTAATTACCAGAACGATGCGTGTTATGAAACCATCTTAGGGATAGTGCACTATCTTGTGTGGGTGGTACTTGCTACTTTTGTTTGGTAGTGAATCATGCGAACCCTCTCCGAGTTATGGAAACAGATGTATCCTTACCAGCTTTTGATGTAGGAATCAAATAACTCCTGAAGATTCGGGATTTGAGCAGTTCGTCCCGAACGTTTTGACATTGCAACTTTAGTTCGTAGGGATGGCAACTTTAGTTGATAGGGGATGGAAACTTTGTCCTTTATTGTTTTTTCATGTTTCCCTAATCTCACGCAAACTAAAGTTATCATTACCCTTGATGTAATATGTGGCATGCTTAGATGTAAGTTTGAACTATTTATCATATCAGCAGGGCTTGTTTGATGGTTCTTGGTGTTTGTCGGTGTACTAGATTAGGGGTACCCTAGTACCCCGAACTTGTGCACGGGCAGTTGCAGCACCCCGCGGCAAAGGCTTGCCGGGTGATCGCCAAGATCCCCCAAGGTTCCCTTGGAGCCATCCAAGAACAAAGTATTTAAGCTAAGGAGACAAGACCCCGGCAAGTGGATCTTGCCGGGAAGGCCAACCAAGGCGCTCCAAGGAACTTTCCGCGACGCGCCACGCGCTCCGGCAAGGCAACAAGGCCCCGGCAAGAGGAGCTTGCCGGGAAGACCAACCAAGGTACCTCGAGGCCCGGTGAGCGACAAGCTTCCGGACCCGACAAGATAACAACAGCGGCAAGGCGCTTGCCGCGGTAGGCGGCCACTCTGCGTCCACGCTCCAGCGCATCCACCAACGTGTCGCTCTGTGGGCCTCTCCGGGTGTGCGTGGCGGGAGGCTGTGCAGCCAGTGGTGCGCAGTGGCATGCGAAGCTGACAAGATCGCCATCGTGGCGAACGGTGGCGCCCCTAACGGTACTTTTCTGCACTGTTCGGGCGACTCAGACGGGCATTTAATGCCCTTGTCCCCTGCCGTCAGGGTTAGGTAGGGTGCACTGTACAAGCAACTGTATCAACTACCTCGCTTTTTATGTTTTTACCCTCCTCTGCGTTGCCACCTGTCGGTGACCCCTTTAGCGTATAAAAGGAGGCCCATGTGCAACGTAGAGGGGGTTCGGTTCGGTGTGGAGCCTCAGACAGTTTGCTTCGATCCATTCGTAGCCCAGAAAACATCACACTCTCTCGCTCGAGAGCAAGAACACCAGATAATGCAACCAGACAAGCAGCAGTAGGAGTGTTATCTCTCCGGAGAGCTCCGAAGCTGGGTAAACTGCTCGTGTGCCTCGCCTCGATCTGCTCTTCGTGCAACCTCCGCCCCCCGCCGAACCGAAAGGGGCCCGGTCCGCCGGCCCCATAGGTGTTCGTGGATCAGCCTCCCCGACATCTTTGGTGCGCCAGGTAGGGGGTGTCGAGATTGTGTGAACCAGATCCGGCGTTCACACGAGCTAGATCTTTATTCCCTTCATCAACATGCCACCGAAGAAGAAGACTTCGGCGGCAGCTGCTCCATCCACATCACTTCCGCCACCGTTGGAGCAAACAAGTGGTGGGATGGACGCCGGCGGAAGAAAGGAAGTCGACGAGGAAGCTCATGATGCCGCCAGGTCCAAGAACAAGGCTGCACAAACCTCGGCGACTGTACATGTTCCACGCCACTCTCAGGAGGCGCAAGATCAACAGCGTCATGGCACTAGCAGCGCCATACGCATGATAGCCCAAGACCAAGCTGGTGGATCTCGGAGCGCTCAAGACCAGCATGCACGCCAGCGTGCTGGCACGAGTGGGGCACGGTCGCCTGGACGGGATACTGCTCCTTCTAACATAGTTAGAAGTTCGAGCACGTCCCGCTCCTCGCGCCGTCCGCCACTGCCACCCACCACTCCAGCAGAAGCTTTGGCGCGAGCTCAACTTCTCCTAGATTACCCTCCGACGTCAGACAAGATCGACGAATGGAGAGCCACCATTCAGAGTCTCATCGGCTACGCCAACAGCGACACTCCACGGCGGCCGAGCGCGTCGCCGCCGCGGCAGGACCGCCGGACGCGAGCCGGTGGCGACAAAACGGGCGGAGGTGCAACTACCATGCAATCACCGCCCCGAAGGCCAAGATCGCCAACTCGCCGGATCCACCTCGACAGCGACTCCACTGCATCGTCGGATCCACGAGCTCGTCGCAATCAGCGCCAAGTTCTTCATGATCGACAACAAGAAGACGCTCGAACCCGCATCGAGCGCTGAAGAGAAGCGCGGCGTCAATCCGACAAGCGCGCTGGACCCTCTGTTGACATGCATGCGCCAGGGGAACCAGACGATCTGCCGTACGCGGTAGGTTGTCCCGCGTTCACTCGTGAGCTGCGGCAAGTCCAGTGGCCCAGTAAAAAGAACTTCAAGCCAGACGTACCGGAGAAGTACGACGGCAAGACGCATCCGTTAGAGTTCCTCAGAATTTACACCATTGCGGTGCAAGCTGCCGGGGGACGAGATGACAAGATCCTTGCCAACTACTTCCCGCTGGTGCTCAAGCCCAACGTCAGATCCTGGCTCATGCACTTGCCGGACAACTCCATACCCTCTTGGGCTGATCTGTGCCATCAGTTTGTCGGCGCCTTTACCGGCGGACACAAGCCTCATGGCCAGGAGAGTGATCTTCATCTGCTCGCCCAGAAGGAAGGAGAGCCCCTGCGCAAGTACATTCAGAGATTCGGTAGTGTGCAGCACAACATCCCAGACGTCCACCCTGCCGCGGTGATCAGCGCGTTCCATCAAAACATGCGGAACCGCAGGATGCGGGAGGAAATGGCGATGTGCAAGATCAGGGACGTCAGTGAGTTATATGCACTCGCCGACAAGTGCGCGCGTGCTGAGGAAGGGAGGAGACTCCCCGGAGAAAATATAGGAGCGGGGGGATCTGACAGTGAAGATGCTGCCCCGACAAGGAAAAATCGGCGGCGGAACAACAGGAGGAGAAAAGGCAAAGAAGTGCTAGTTGTTGAGCAGTCCGGCAATGGTGGCGGCGCCAAGGAAGCCAAAACTGGTGACTCTGGCAAGGAGGTTGCCGCGGAGGTGGCGGTCGCCGACAAGCAGGACGGCACCAACAAGCAGTAATGCAAGATTCACCGCACCAAGGGCCATGATCTTCAGAACTGTTAGAGAGTCGAGCAGCTTGTTGAGCAACAGAAAGCTGAATACGAGTGGCGCGACAAGGAGAAGGCCCAGGAAGGAGCTGGTGGATCCGGCAAGAAACGTCCCGGCCGAGGAGGACGCCGCGGCAAGGCCAAGCAGCGGCAAGGAGACAAACCTCCTCGTGGCCGCGACAAGGATGAAGATGACGGCGACGATGAAGATATGGATGATGAGGAGACTGATGAGCAGGAGTTCCAGAAAGCCACAGAGGTCCTGTGCGTTGACGGTGGTGCTTCTCTGCATGCCTCACACCGCCAGCTGAAGTAGTGGGTGCGGGAAGTTAATGCAGCAGAACCACTTGTCGAGTCACGCAAGCCTTTGAAATGGTCCGGCATGCCTATCATCTTTGATATTGAGGACCACCCGGATCGCATAACTGCGGTCGGGTGCTTGCCGATGTTGGTTTCACCAACAATCCGCAACCTCAAGGTCACTAAGATGCTAGTTGATGGCGGGGCCGGCTTGGACCTGATCTCCTCCGCGGTGCTCCAGAAGCTACAGATCCCTGACAGCGAGCTCGAAGAGACCGGCACATTTCAAGGAATCAATGCGGGAAGAAGCAAGCCAAAGGGAAAGATCACGTTGCCGGTAACATTTGGCAGTGAGTTGAACTTCAGGACTGAGAGGGTCACGTTTGACGTTGCCGACTTTCCATTACCTTACAATGGAATCCTTGGCCGTCCGGCACTCGCCAAGTTCATGGCAGCCTCTCACTATGCGTACAACGTACTGAAAATGCCAGGCCCAATAAGTGTCATCTCTGTCCCTAGCGACAAGAAGGATGGTCTTATTTGTGCTGACAAGATCTACCGGGGAGCAGCAGCTGCAGCAGAACGGAGGACACTTGCCGCTGAAGCTCCCGGGGGGAAGAAGAAGACCAAGTCCGGCAAGAGCTCTGATGCCTACTCCGGCAAGCGCACCTCTTCGGAGTGCTGCGCTACCGTCGAGGACGCACCATCGAGCTCCACCGGCAAGTGTAAGAAAGCAATGGCAGCTCCACCTGAGACTAAGAAGGTGTCCGCCAAGGAGGATGGCACTGGTGGTACCTTCACCATCAGCGCCACTCTTGACCCCAAATAGGAAAGCGCGCTCGTTGCTTTCCTACGGGCGAATGTCGACGTGTTTGCGTGGCAACCGTCTGATATCCCCGGTGTTCCCAGGAAAGTAATTGAGCACCACCTTGCCGTCTGTCCTCATGCGCGGCCCGTCAAGCAGAGAGTCAGGAAGCAGGCAGTAGAGCGTCAAGAATTCATCGCAGAAGAAATCAAGAAGTTGGAAGCAGCAGGCCTTGTCAGAGGAGTACTCCATCCCACGTGGTTGGCCAATCCTGTTGTTGTGCGCAAGGCTAACGGGAAATGGAGACTTTGTATTGACTTCACTGATGTTAATAAAGCTTGTCCCAAAGACCCATTTCCCTTGCCGCGTATTGACCAGATTGTTGACTCCACAGCCGGATGTGATTTGCTTTCATTTCTTGATGCATACTCAGGATACCATCAGATCTTCATGGCAGAAGAAGATGAAGAGAAAACCGCATTTATCACCCCATGTGGCACGTACTGCTTCGTACGGATGCCTTTCGGTTTGAAGAATGCTGGTTCAACATTCGCAAGGGTAGTCCACCATGCTTTTGAGCCACAAATACACAGAAATGTGGAAGCTTACATGGATGACATAGTGGTCAAGAGCAAGAACAAAGCGACCTTGATTCAAGATTTAGACGAGACACTTGCAAACCTGCGCAAGATCAATCTCAAGCTTAACCCCGAGAAGTGTGTGTTTGGAGTCCCTTCCGGCAAGCTTCTCGGGTTCTTCGTGTCTCAGCGGGAAATTGAAGCCAATCTCGACAAGATCAAAGCCATTGAGCAGATCGATGCACCAAAGCGCGTCAAGGATGTACGAAGGCTTGCCGGTTGCGTGGCTGCTCTCAGCAGGTTTATCTCTAGATCTGCTGAGCGCGCCCTGCCATTTTTCAAAATTTTGAAAAAGGCAGGTCCAATGAAATGGACTCCGGAAGCGGAGGCTGCGCTGCAGGACTTAAAGAGATACTTGTCCTCCACTCCAACGCTTGTCACACCTAAGCCGCAAGAGAAGTTGCTGTTGTATATAGCGGCAACCAATCAAGTGGTTAGTGCTGCGTTAGTGGCGGAGAGGTAGGCGGATGATGAGCCATCAACCACGGCAGATCCATCCAGCGACAAGCAGGGCGCTTCGCTGACAAGCTATGGTCCCGACAAACATGGGTTTGCGCAGGAACATGATAAGATGCCAAGGAAAATGGTGCAGCGCCCAGTTTACTTTGTCAGCTCTCTTCTGCAGGGGGCTAGGTCAAAGTACTCTGGTGTGCAGAAGTTGCTTTTCGGCCTCCTCATGGCCTCGAGAAAGCTACGCCATTACTTCCAAGCGCATGAGATCACAGTCGTCACTCGCTTTCCGCTGAAGAGGATACTGCAAAATCCAGAAGCAACAGGCAGGATTGTCGAGTGGGCGCTAGAACTGTGAAGCTTTGGCCTCATGTTTGAGAGCACCTCCACTATCCAAAGCAGAGCATTGGCAGAGTTCATAGCAGAGTGGATGCCAACCCCAGATGAAGAAATTTCAGAAACGAGCATCCCCGTCAAAGAGGCAAACAAAGAGTGGTTGATGTACTTTGATGGTGCCTTCTCGCTGCAAGGCGCCGGTGCAGGCGTACTGCTTGTCGCACCCACCGGAGAGCACCTCAAGTACGTAGTCCAGATGCACTTTCCCAAAGAGCAAGCAACTAACTATACTGCAGAGTATGAAGGATTGCTTGCCGGTCTCAGAATCGTAGCAGACCTTGGGATCAAGAAGCTCATTGTCAGGGGTGACTCACAGCTTGTCGTCCGACAAGTGAACAAGAACTACCAGAGTCCGTTGATGGAAGCGTATGTTGATGAAGTGAGGAAGCTAGAAGAGCACTTTGACGGCCTACAAATGGAGCATATCCCAAGAGCTCAGAATGATATTGCTGATGGCCTATCAAAGTGTGCCGCACTAAAGTTACCTGTGGAACCAGGGATCTTTGTGCTTAAGTTGACTCAACCATCCGTAACACCATCAACTGGACAAAGCAAGAAGAGGAAGTTGGTTTCTGGTGACTACTTTCCGGCAGAGCTCCCCGAAGCCGCCGCCAAGAAAGTCCCCAAGATCAACGCCAAGGATGCTGAGGGGCAGTTTGCTCCGGCAAGCCTTATGGTTTGTTCCGTTGAAGCAGACGCTCCCGACAAGTTTTGCTTTGGCAAGCTTGCCGGGGAGCATCAAGCTCCGGCAGGGCCGCAAGCCCTTGTCGTGGAAGCGGATGTTCTCGCAGCAGCAGATGCGCCTTTAGTCCTTATTGTCCAGCCACAAGCTCCAGCATGGGCACAACAGATTGTCCACTTCCTTCAGACAGGAGAACTTCCCGAAGAACAAGAAGAAGCAGAAAGAGTAGCCCGGCAGTCAAGTATGTACCAATTTGTCGATATCATACTGTACAGAAGAAGACTCAACGGTGTGAAATTGAAGTGTATTCGCCGGGAAGATGGACAAAAGCTGTTGGCGGAGATACATGGAGGCATATGTGGCCACCACATTGGCGCAAGAGCACTTGCCGGCAAAGCTTTCCGGCAAGGTTTCTTTTGGCCGACAGCCCTCCAGGATGCAACTGCACAAGTAACCAAGTGTGAAGCGTGCCAGTTCCACTCCAAACAGATACACCAGCCAGCTCAAGCTCTCCAGACGATCCCTTTATCCTGGCCATTTTCGGTCTGGGGGCTCGATATCCTCGGCCCCTTCCCCCAAGCTGTCGGGGGCTTTGAGTACTTGTACGTCGCAATCGACAAGTTCACAAAGTGGCCGGAAGTGCAGCCAGTGAGGAAGGTGACAGCACAGTCAGCAGTCAAGTTCTTCAGGTCGATTGTTTGCCGTTTCGGGATCCCTAACAGGATCATCACCGACAACGGCACACAACTCACAAGCCGCACCTTCATGCAGTACATCCAAGACCTTGGCGCCAAGGTCTGCTTCGCTTCTGTTGCTCATCCGAGAAGCAACGGTCAACCAGAGAGGGCAAATGCTGAAGTGCTGCGTGGGCTCAAGACCAGAACTTTCGACAGGCTGCACAGGTGCGGAAGGAACTGGATCGAGGAGCTGCCGGTGGTTCTTTGGTCGATTAGAACGACGGCAAATCGAGCCACATGCCAGACACCTTTCGCTCTAGTCTATGGAGCAGAGGCAGTTCTCCCCACGGAACTCGTATACGGATCACCTCGAGTGCTCGCTTATGATGAGCTTGAGCAAGAACAGCTGCGGCAAGACGACGCGCTGCTCCTTGAGGAAGATCGTCTTCAGGCTGCTGTACGAGCTGCTCGATACCAGCAAGCTTTGCGCCGCTATCATAGCCGCAAAGTTAAAGCCAGAAGCTTCGAGGAAGGCGACCTTGTTCTTCGGCGCGTTCAGTCCGCCAAGAATTCCAACAAGTTGACGCCGAAGTGGGAAGGCCCTTATCGGGTGAGACGAGTCACAAGGCCTGGCGCTGTCCGCCTTGAGATCGAAGATGGCATTCCGGTGAGCAACTCCTGGAACATAGAGCATCTTCGTAAGTTTTTCCCATAAGGCGCGGTTGCCGGAACCCGTTCCGGCAACCACCTTTTGTACAAGTCTTGCCGCTGTTGCATGTAATCCTTTGTACAAAGCCGGGCGCAGATCCCGTGCATAAGTAAAACCCCATGTGCTCCGCACAGCTTGTCCATTTCATGCATTAGTTCCCTTTTTGCATGCGATTATCTGACACTTTGTGCAGCACCTACATCCGGTAAGCAGTAACGAGCCAAAGAGCTCCATGTTATTATTTTCTCTTCTTTCTTTTCTCTTT
>NC_041391.1:681834188-681838382 GCF_002162155.2 Triticum dicoccoides
GTGGTTTGGGCCAGGCGTCGTTCAAGCAAAGACTTGCCTTACCGGGAAGCAAATGACAGAAAAGCTAAGTTGCCAAAGTTTGAGTGATCACTTTTTTAAATTTTTGAGTTATCTTCCTCGAACGACCCTGCTTTGTATGGAAAACCTGTGCGCGGAGGAACCAACTCGTGGCTAGTTGCGCCCTTACTTTGTTTCGAGTCCGCTCAACAGCTTAAGCGTGCTGCATCTAGTCACGACAAGGTTTCTTGTCGGAAGCAGCGCCGCCAGCAGGCTGCTGAAGTTCCGCACTCAGCGCTCGCGGCTCGGGCACCTGCGCCGACAAGTTCCCTAGAAGCGTAGGGTGAAAACATACAAAGGAAGGAATCTAGTAGAGGAAATAACATTGCAATTGATAACAGAAATAAATTTATATTACAAAGATAACTTGTCGCAGCTCTAACAGACTGTTCTCGTAACATGACTAGCAGCGACAAGGGAAAAGAAGAAATGGGTGGCCTAATCTACGCGTCCGCCCTCGACTCGCTTGATCTCGCTCACCTTGTCCACAATGGGTGTAACAAGGGCCTTGAGTGCATCCAGATCGGCGTCAGGCGGCAAGGACCTGAGGATGTTGGTGAAGCTGAGGCCTGGATTGCGGAAGGCTACCTTCATCAGCACCTTCTGGAGAACCCCGACGCAGATTTTGCGCGACTCGTCGGCCAGCTGCTTCGGGATCCTCTCCCGGAGCCGCTGGAGTGCCGTTGCCACGCCCTTGAAGAATAGGCTGAGCTTGGCACTGGGTTGAAGGCTCTCGTCAGAAGGATACCCAAAGTCATCCATCCCCAGCTGCGCCAGCTCCTCGTTGATGACGGCGGCAGTGTTCACCAGGCCCTCGGTCCAGTGCTCCACTGTGTCTCTGAACGAGTTCTGGTTGACTGCAATGCTCTCCAGCAGCGCCGCGTCAGCCTTGACCTTCTCCGACAAGGTCTTCTCCCGCTCCTTGACGGCCTCCAGCGTCTGCGTCAGCGTGGCCAGCTTCAGCTCCAGGTCTGCTTTCGAATCCTTGGCGGCGCTGAGCTCCTTGCCCCTCTCAGCGAGAAGGCCTTGCAGCTCACCGTGGGCGGTAGCATCCTTTTCACGCTCACGCTTGAGCGCGGCAAGCTCCTCGCCGCTCTTCCCAATATCGGCCTCCAGCTACGCCACCTTCTCCTCTAGCTCTTTCTTGGCGGCCTCTGCAGTTGCCACGGCGTCCTTTGCCTCCTTCAGCGCCCCGCCAAGTGCTCGCTCACGCTCGGCGAGCTCTTCCTCGTAGCTGTCGAGGTGGGCCTTCCACTGCACTAGTTCACCTTCCCGCGCGGACTGCTTCTCGGCAGCAAGCCTTTGTTCCTCCTCAGCCTCGGCCTTCTCGAGAAGAAAGGCCGTGCGCTCCTCGTCAACTCGCTCCCGCTCCTGCACCGGGGACCGGAGAGCTTCCTGATTTTGGCCCCGGAGCTCCTCCGCGCGCTTTTCCATGTCAACTCCCGCCTTCGCGACAAGCGCTTCCCGAGAAGCCAGCATGGCTTGCTGGGTGCGGTAGAGTGACAGCAGCTTCCGCAGCAGCTCCTCCTCCTCAGGCTCGCCGCTGCTGCTGCCGGGCGCGTCGACCAATGACAGTCCAGCAGAGGCGAGCACCTCCCCGTCCAAAGTCTCCCCCTTGACCGACGCCCTGGAGCTCGACGCCCAGGGCAGCTTGATGAAGATATTGTCACCGGCCTGCAAGTAGGCGCCGGGCTGGGGCTCCTCGGAGCCCGGCTCCGCAGAAGCGGCAGAGGGTTCGGCGGTCGGCGCAGCACCCGGCGCTCCTGCGGCCTCAGGGTCGTCAGTGCGATCGCCCGACCCCACCCCACACCGGCTTCCGTAGCAGCAGCCCCGGCAGCCTCCTCGCCGGCGGTCTCATTAGCACCGGCACCTTCTTTGCCGGCGCCCTCTGTCTCCATTGGCTCAGCCGTAGATGGGTCTGAAGAACGAAGAAGGGAGGAAAATCAACCAAAAATCCAAGAAAGGAAAAACGGAAGAAGCAGAACCCAAGGGAAAGTTTCTGGGCAAGTGGATTACCTGCGCCAAGATCTTCAGTTGCGGCCCCGGTCGCCGCAGGATCAGCAGTGCCGTCCCTTGCCGGAGAGTCCCCCCTTGCCGGAGAGCGCTCCCTTGCTGGGGACTCCACCCTTGGCGACACAGTCGAAGCAGGTGGCGCTTCGGGACCGGCCTCCGGGCGCTCCTGATGAGGCTGCTCTGCTCCTGCACAAGTCAACAAGCAAGAAATCAACAAAGGAAAAAGCACTCAAGCGCGCCCGACAGTAGAAGGCTAAACTATGAATTTACGCTGGGGGCTGCGCTGGGGGCTGCTCTGATGGGTGATTGCCGGGTCCGTCAAGGTGGTCTCGGGCCCACCTCCTGCCGACACAATGGGGTCGTCCTCTATGACGATCACCGTGGCCTTGGCCCTCTTCGCCGCTCTCTGGGCCAGTGTTCTGAAAAGAAAGGAGTCCAGATTAGAGCAAGTCAAATGCAAGATATAAATAGCGAGATTGAAGAACTATAAGAGCACCAAAAAACTCACTCTTCTTCCTCCTCGTCGGAGCTGAGCGCGGAGAGATCGAAGTCCGGCCCTCCTCCGGTGCGGCGAGGTGGAGGAGTAGGATCCCTTGCCCGCTTGGCGGGGGCAGTGGCAGTGGCCCGGGAAGATCCCGCTCCAGTTGCCGCTGTTGCATGAGGCGCTCCCGCGGCAACATTGCTTGCCGCGGTAGAGCGCGTCGCGCGGCTCGGTGGATGTAGAGCCGGCTGCCGCCCCGATGCGTCCCCGGCCCTGCGAAGGCGCCTCCTTGGCGGGGCCGGGGCCTCCGCCTGCGGCAAGCTCTCTGAAGGCTCAGCCTCCTCCTCGCCGGCTTCGCTCGACTCGGCTTCGGAACCAGCAGGCTCCTCCTCGCCCATGAACTCCGCGCGTTCGGCAAGGTTTGCCGCCTCTGCAGCCTCCGCCTCCTCCATAGTAAACCGAAACACACCCGCAGCAGATGCGGCCGCAGCCTCTTCCACCCTAGTAGCGATGAGCTGCAGCTCATCGTCGGTGGTGTCACGGGTGAGGCTCTTCTGCTCGTCGGCACGGACCGACACTTCCTCCAAGGTGTCGAAGAACGCTCGCACAACGTCATCCGCAGGCTCTTGCCAAGTTGGGACGATGCCGTGTGAATCGCACAACGGCATCATGGCGCGGATCCGGTCAAGCGAAGAGTTATTGCACAAAGGAATTACGCCCCTCGGAAGTGTGAATGGGTGCTGGGGGTCGCGTTTGAATAATTCCAAGAGCATTGCATCCAACTCCAAGACGGTGAAGTTGTAGTTGAGGCCCGGCCGCAGCCTCATGATGTCCGCCGAATTCTTGAATTCCCAGGCGGGCCTCCCCCTCTCCTGCAGGGGGGCAATGCGGCGGCGGAGGAAATCTGCCCCGACAGCACCTACGGTGAGCCCGACAAGCCTGAGGCGAAGAATCCTAGTGATGGTGATCTTCAGCCTCTCGTCTTCCGGGGCCACGTTGCTCCAGTCATTGCCACGCACTATTGGAGTTTGGCGCACGGCGGTGAAGGGCTGTGGATCCTCCTCGATGATCCAACACCACTCCGCTCTCCACTCCTCCCACTTGCTGCGGAGCTCACCCTCCAAGTACGCATCCTTCTTGCCAACTCTCGAGATCCAAGCAATCCCTCCGGCAAGCGGCCCTCCTCTCTCTACCCAAGGCATGAAGTAATGGCGGAGAAGGGCTACACTAGGGTGGACTCCGACAAACTTTTCGCACAAGTGTGCGAAAACTGCCATGGTCAGGACAACATTGGGGGTGAAGTCAAGGAGGCGGAAGCCATATGTGTTCATAATGTCACAAAAGAACTCCGAGAAGGGCCGGCAGAGCCCGCAATAGAAGAATAGCGGGAAGAACGGGTACCCATTTGGAGCCGATTCCGAGGCAGCGGCCGGGAGTACCCTCGTGCGCGGATGCGCACGCGTCTCCGTCGCCCAAAAGAGGTAGAAGTACTCCCTCAGCTCCTGCACGCCGAGCTGGGGGGTGAAGATCGGCCGCTCCTTCCGCAGCGCCGCGAGCCGCTGCGCCTCGGCCGACTTCACACCCTTTCCCTTGTCGGCTTTCGGGGCCATGGCGGAGGTGGTGGGGAAGGTCGACGGCGTGGT
>NC_041391.1:681838926-681842338 GCF_002162155.2 Triticum dicoccoides
GGGGCGGAGCGCTGCTCTCTCGGCTTCGAGAAGAAGGGGGGAGCGGCGGAGTTTGTGAAGAAGGAGTAGCAGCAACCAGCGAGGGGGAACGAACTGCCTCTGTTTCCTCTGCTTATAAAGAGGGACGGGGCGGACGTTTCGGCCTTCCAAATAAACAACCACCCACGATCTCTCCCACGATGCCGCATTCAACGCGTGCCGTTATGGGAGAGCGCGGTGGATACTGAACAAGATTTGGCGTGGCCCAGCCTGCGTGTGCCCGTGCCCTGTCTTGGGCCTGGCCCAACAGCGCTCGGCACCGTGTCTGGCCCAGGCCCGGGGGCTCCTGTCGGTGTACTAGATTAGGGGTACCCTAGTACCCCGAACTTGTGCACGGGCAGTTGCAGCACCCCGCGACAAAGGCTTGCCGGGTGATCGCCAAGATCCCCCAGGGTTCCCTTGGAGCCATCCAAGAACAAAGTATTTAAGCTAAGGAGACAAGACCCCGGCAAGAGGAGCTTGCCGGGAAGCCCAACCAAGGCGCTCCAAGGAACTTGCTGCGACGCGCCACGCGCTCCGGCAAGGCAACAAGGCCCCGGCAAAAGGAGCTTGCCGGGAAGACCAACCAAGGTACCTCGAGGCCCGGTGAGCGACAAGCTTCCGGACCCGACAAGATAACAACAGCGGCAAGGCGCTTGCCGCGGCAGGCGGCCACTCTGTGTCCACACTCCAGCGCATCCACCAACGTGTCGCTCTGGGGGCCTATCCGGGTGTGCGTGGCGGGAGGCTGTGCAGCCAGCGGTGCACAGTGGCACGCGAAGCTGACAAGATCGCCATCCTGGCGAACGGTGGCACCCCTAACGGTCCTTTTCTGCACTGTTCGGGTGACTCAGACGGGCATTTAATGCCCTTGTCCCCTGCCGTCAGGGTTAGGTAGGGTGCACTGTACAAGCAATTGTATCAACTACCTCGCTTTTTATGTTTTTACCCTCCTCTGCGTTGCCACCTGTCGGTGACCCCTTTAGCGTATAAAAGGAGGCCCATGCGCAACGTAGAGGGGGTTTGGTTCGGTTCGGAGCCTCAGACAGTTTGCTTCGATCCATTCGTAGCCCAGAAAACATCACACTCTCTCGCTCGAGAGCAAGAACACCAGATAATGCAACCAGACAAGCAGCAGTAGGAGTGTTATCTCTCCGGAGAGCTCCGAAGCTGGGTAAACTGCTCGTGTGCCTCGCCTCGATCTGCTCTTCGTGCGACCTCCACCCCCCGCCGAAATGGGCCCGGTCCGCCGGCCCCATAGGTGTTCGTGGATCAGCCTCCCCGACAGTGTTAGTAGGCTAGCTACTGTGCGAGCTATATTACTTGCAAAACACTCACTGAAGAGAAACATTGGGACTGATGAGCTCGTGGTATGCTTATACTTATCCGTCCTCGATCGGCCAATAGCCCAAGCTCCTAAAATTGTCGGCTTAGTCGACATGGATACATTCAGGCCTCATTTGGTTCATAGGGTAGGAAAATCATAGCAAAAGTACAGATACGTACAACACAAAATCATAGTAGTACAGAGTCGTACTCCCTCCGTTCCAAAATAGATGACCTAGGCAGGCTAGTTTGGCCTAGTGGGTTTCAGTGATATGATGTGGTACAGTGCCGTCCAATCTTCGCGTGTGGTAGCAGTATTGCGGCTACAGTAAGTTTTCTTGAAGAAGCGGAATTCAGCGAATTCATGATGGTTCCTTCGTTCGACCAACTTAGATTGGGAAAGGTTGGGCTTGCGATAGGACCGGGGTAGACCAGGATAATTTTGTGCATGGCAGGTGGACCAGGATGGTCGACGTCCCACATGTCGGTGAATGAAATTATTCTTTCTGACATAGAGGACAAGCAATGAGTATTAATTGTTTATTTTTTATGAAAGCTATTGTCTCCACTGTTATGACGGAGGAGTGTGAAACACGGCAGCCCAGTCAACTTAACTATAAGGTCGGCTATAAGGTTACCACTTTTTCTCACTTTCTCTGTATATATTTCCTCTCAAATGTTTTTTTACCTTTCTTTTTTAGACACAATTGTTTTTTATGCCTCTTTTTTTTAGAATTAGTTTTTTTATACCTGGGAGCACGTGTAGAGACGGGCTCTTGTAGAGCCCACTACTTGACTTTGTCAATGCCTCTCTCTCCTCCACATAAGCGGGCTTATAGCCCAGTATTTTACTAGTACTACTTGCTATGCATGCATGCGGCGGGCAGCTGGCGTCTGACGGGGGAGCGCGCACAGGGAGGTGGGGGGGGTCTCGTGGGCCAGGGCATCAGCAGCGGGCTTGGAAGCGGTCTGGGCTGCCGCATGGCCCACCTCACATTATCACCATATATTTCTTGGAGTTCGTGCACGGGGGGCGGGCGATCTCTTCTCCCTCCCCCATCTCTCTCTTCTCAGCCGACGCCCACCGAGCGATTAGATTTCGGCTATCGACGGTTTATTCAATTGCGGTCCCACATGTGAGTGAAATTGCAAGACAACGCGTGTCCCCTCTGGTTAGCGGCGTGCGAGCCGTACTGTCGGGGGTGCGACGCATACGAGTCTTAAGTGTGCCGCCTTTTCCTTTAGAACTTGCAAAGCATAAAACTTTCATGCGATCGATCGATAGAAATCCAGAACAGAATGATGAGGGCATTGCTTTCCCGCGCATTAGGCGGGCTAGTTTGAGTGATATGACGTGCTACAGTGCCGTCCACTTGATCCATTTTTATGTAAGCAAGAGTTTACACTCTTACGTGGGAGGAGTGCAAAACACGACTGATCTGATTTTGATCGAGGGATAATTGTTCCCTGCCAAATAATGGAGCACTGTTAGCGATTATAGCATGATAGTTAGGGCATCTCCAGCGCTGGCCAACAAATTTACACCGGCATCTGTCCGAGGACACTAATGGATGCCATCTGATGCTGCCCGCATACCTTTCAACAACTATATGAATTAGCCGGATGAAATTCGTGCAAACAAAGCAAATTTCAAATTAACCGGATGAAATTCCTTACATTTCAAAAACTTTTCCTACAAACTGGATGAAATTCATTACATATTTTGCACAAACCGTACTAAAACCTACTCTAAACCTAATCTAAACGATCGCCGGCGCCCGACCACCTTGTTCGGCCATGAACCCGAGAAAGTCGGCCATTGCCTTTGCCTCCTCCTCATCTGCCTCAATAACCTCCTCCTCTGGAGCACAAGGTTCTGAAGATTTCCGCCTCCACATCACCATCAAGCGGATAATCGGCCGCCGGTGTTTACCCCACGAAGCTTGGCATCGACTGAGTGGAGTAGCGCTGGCCTTCCTGGAACCAGAGCAGCGGTGACCTACCATGTACTACTATTCCTTGCTACCGGCAGCGCCCGCGCACGCGCGCCGGCTTTGTGGTCATGGCG
>NC_041391.1:681842526-681863682 GCF_002162155.2 Triticum dicoccoides
CCTGCGACAGAACATCGAAGAGAGCTTTGGAGCGCGCCCGGAGCAGAGCCGCCGTTGTCCTTCATCTGCTCCTGCAATAGTACATGCAAGAGAGCATTGGAGCGCCAGGAGGCCATGGTTGGAGTGGTCCCGACAAAAGGAAAGGACGGAGGAGAATGAGTGTGGGTCTTTGGCTATGGCTGGGAGCTTGGGCTCAAGTTAATATAGCGGGCAAATGGCAATGAGCTACGGCAGACGGATGGACGGCTGGCGCCGGAGTAGGTTCGTCGGGCATGAATCCAGACGCTGCTTCAGTGACTTAACTGCAGGTTCATTGTGTTACTGGCATATGGGCCCAACAGGCATCTGGCCCGCATGTCAATGACACACCAACTGCACCTGCAGCTAAGTCTGGTGAATGCGGCATTGACGTTCTGGAGAGACGGTGAGCATTTCAGGTGGGAAGCGCGCGCTAGCGATGGAAGGGGTTTCGGTAGGCCAGGGCGGTCAGACACTAGCGTGGTGGTAAAATGTGAACTCATGGATGAAAAGCCTTTGAAGCATATGTGGCACGTATTGACAACCACGCGTCCATGCAAACCGCTCTTGTCGCCAGCTAGCCTTCGACGACCACCATTAGACACCACACAACCATGCATAACTTACGAATAATGGATGAATCGATCAGACACACACTCATGTGCAGTGGCACTATGATTGGTCGCTCACGATAGTACATATTCCGTACCATAGTACCCTCTCTAGCTAGGCTGTTTTATAGATTGTCAGTGTGATGGACAATATACATGAGCAAGCCTCTCCCGAGTATGACCGTTGGTGTTGAGCCAGGTGAATACATGCTCGGCATTCGTGTAGGCCTCCATCAAACATCTAAACAGTAATGTCAGGCACCGCCGGGGCGCGCAGGTGATGGGCTCGCCTTTTGTGTTGCGCCATGAGCAGGACTTTGATTGAGAGGGCGACGTGCATGCATTAGCATGGTTTGATAGCATGAGTGTGAGTGTCTGATGTAAAGTATTTGATTTTCATTTGGCTAACGAGTGTGTGTTGCAGCGACGAGTCCATGGTTTGATTCCCCACATATGCATAATTTTGGTTTTTATTTGTTTCTCCATTGACAGGTAGGCCCGCATAGATAGATAAAGAACACGAGTTGATGAGGCACATGCAGACTGTTTTGACTGGTCAACCAGACAAATACGGAGCTATACGCAGAGCCAGTGACCGTATAATCACCATATCTCATATACAATGATCAAAGTGAGCTATCAAGACAAGTTTCCTGACCGCCAATGCATTTTACTTGGTAATAAATGACTAGGATTGAAGGGGAATCCATATTTCCTTTGTCTTCTATCCTTGAGATCTTGACAAACGAATGCACTATATGGTTGTCCGGCCACTCCACCCCAGAGCTCTCAGCAAGCGTCGTTCATGCCACCGCGCCGCACACTAACCGTTAAGGAAGCGATGGCATCCTGCCGCGCCGAGTTCCTTGCAGCCCACGACCACACACAAAATGGTAGGGAAGCGATGGCATCCTGCCATGCTGAGTTCATCGCCGCTCGCGACCTCACACCTATGGGGGCGGAATTTTAAGCTGCCAAGGCCGAATGGGCGGTAGAGCAAGAGGCGGCCAAAGCCGCATAGAGGGAGCAGAAAAGTCAGAAAGCACTCAAGAAAAGAGAGGCCCGCCGCCACAAGAAAGAAGAGGACGCATGCGCTGCTGCGAAAAGGTCGGCGGAGATCCAAGCACGGTGGGGTGCGCCGACAAAGCCGGGAAGGATAACGACGGCATCTGGCCAGCATGTGAGAAGTAGTAGTACTAGTAGTTAGTGTGTGTGTCTGTGTCTGAGTACGAGAATGTACCAGTACTACTAGTTACTACTATAGTTTTTAGAGCAAATTACCAGTACATTAGCCTAGGCTCAATGGAAAAATTCATATCCTATGCATCAAATGGCATCTGTTTCTCTATTGGAATTGAGATGCATGTCATCTCACTTCCTATTATTTTCATATTCCTATAAAATTCCTATTCTATGAATGAAAGGAGGCCTCTGTTGGAGTAACTACTATAGCTAGTAGTACTGCTGTTACAATAGTTTTCTTCAAGAAGCGGAATTCAACGAAGTCATGATGGTTCCTTTGTTCGAGAAACTTCACAGTGGGAAAGGTTGGGCCTGTGATTTGACGGCTCATTAGTCATTACTACTACGGCGCGACGACCAGGGTGACTCCCCCTTGGAGTTCTGCGTGCATGGCAAGTGGACCAGGATGGTCGACGTCCCACATGTTGGCGAACGGAAGTATTCTTTCTGATATCGAGGAGCAAGGAAACCGCGTGGTATAGTAACACTGCTGATTTATATGTATTTTTTATTTCTAATGAATGCTAGAGTTTCAACTCTTATGACGAAGAGTGGCAAACACAACACGTGTTGGACGTCCCACACGTCAGCGAAAGGAGTGGGACATGAACACTTCTTCCACTTCTGGGTCGGAGACCACACGTAGTAGTACTAGTGGTATGAACGATACAAAGTGCGACCCAGAGAGAAAGACACGTCTAGTTGGAAGGTCTCGGGGCATACACGTAAAAAAATATAAAATCTAATATGTGCCTCCAATTAATATAGTAGTAGTAGAGTACTTAGGCACGTACTCCATAACATCACCGTGCATTGCACGTACAACATTTAGTGGTACGTAGTAAGAGACAAATGCCTATATACCACGCATGTTCATACTATTTGTGCCTTTCTACTTCACTTACTGCGCTACATTACTCAGGTTCGTGCGTCCACTCCTGGGTACATGTCCGTCTCGTAGTTCTAGTCCCACATGTTCTTCATATAGATGGAATGATCCTTGCAAGACACGTGCACCTTGATGCTAGATGTCTCGCGTGTTGGCAAAAGGATGAACAAAGCTCACGCAAAAAAAGAGTGGAAGAACATAGATTCTCGATGACCGAGAAGGAGCAAGGAACCTCGTGGTGGAGCGTCTGCACTCATAATATTTTATATTATTCAACGATATATAATCAAAAAATCATCTCCACAGTGGACTGGAAGAGTACGAAACACGGCAGCCCAGTGTAGTTACATCATACTAGCACTACCTCCATCCATGTTTATTGGTGCTCATTGTATTTTGTGCCGAATTTTGACAACAAATTAAACTAATAAAATTTTCATGCATGTCACAAAAAATTATATCATTGAAAACTAGGTTCAAATACGAATCCAACGATATAATTTTTATTGACATGCATTACCACTTTATTAGTTAAATCTTTGGTCAAAATTTGGCACAAATTACAAAAGGGACTAATAAACCAGCACGGAAGTACTACATGGCTAACCCACGCTATCACCATATTTCTTGGCTTTCGTGCGACACCTAGCTCTAGTAATCCAGCAGCCCGTATCACTTCTCGCTCCTTGTCTCTCTCAAAGTGCGGCGGGCTGGCGTTTTTGCCGTCTATTGAGGTCGGTTAACTCATCACAAGTTAGCGACATGGCAAGAGCATTCTAAAAAAATAGTACTGTACTCTATTGTTATGCCAAGAAGAGGAAGCGCTTTGACCGACGGACCAAATAATACAGGCGTGTCGTGCCGTGAGTGGGTCCTGTTTCTC
Source organism: Triticum dicoccoides (assembly GCF_002162155.2). NCBI lineage: Eukaryota > Viridiplantae > Streptophyta > Magnoliopsida > Poales > Poaceae > Triticum > Triticum dicoccoides. Next base: position 681,846,170 of record NC_041391.1, read on the forward strand.
GTTTTGAACTCGTTTAGAACACTTGGTTTTGACTATTGATAAGATTTTATATAATTTGAAAATTATAGCATTCGAAGATCCTTTCACGTTCTGTTCGAAAAAAAAGATCCTTTCATGTACGAATTTGACTATATGCTTTGAGCAACTTGCATGTCCTATACTGCTCCTGTTTGGATACTCTAACTTAGCTAGAGGTTAGACTAACTCATGACTAACCCTTAACTAACTATAGCCAAAGAGGTGTTTGGGTGACAGGGTTAGATTGACAATAAATGCACTTGATGGAGAGAGAAAAGAGATTTTTATGTGGGCCCAATGAGGACTATCTCGAGTTAGCACCTCTTGGGTGGGATAGTTTTTTTGGTGGATTCGGTGCAACTTGCTCCAATTTAACCCTCATGCTTGGATACTTTAGGGCTATTGCCCCAACTAGCTCAAACTAACTCTAACCCATGGATCCAAAATTGCGTATGTTGTTACCTTCGGCCGGGCCATGGCTACCGGGCGACGGTGACTAGAGAAGAGGCGCCGGGAGGGGAATGAATGCCGCTACTATTTGGGTTCCCCGTCCGGCTTAAATAAATGCGCACCATCTCGTGTACCCGCGGGTGCACAAATTGTAACATACGTTTCTGCTTAAGTGGGCGTCACGTAACTGGTGTGTGTGTGAGATTCTGAGAGAGAGAGAGAGTGCATGTGTGCGACTCTACTCTTCATACATGTACTCAACCTTTTGCATCGGGATATAAGTATAATGATATTATACTTTACCTAGTGATTTACGTGGCCATGTTAACGTCGTTGTGTAAACAAATGTCAGTTCCTGCTTGTGATTTGCATTATATAATTATAGGCAAGATGCTCATGCATTGCACGAAACATCAATATGCATTTTTTTACAAAACACCTGTTTTGATTGACCCATGCAGGAGTAATCCCATGTGTTCAAACTAATGATATCTCGATAATTTTATCGGAAAACTGGTACCTCAAGAATATCATCAAAAAAATGAAAGATGAGAGATAAGGTGAGGAGGAGTGGAGCGTGGTGGTGACTGGTGGTCAGACTGGGCGGAGGCATGGGGATGGACGGCACCGGCAGGCAGCAGTAGCCACCATGCTTGATTGTTCCAGAGACTTCCTTTTTTAATTGCTCAGCAATGAGGTTGTGGGAGATAAGGATGTGGAGAGAGGTGCAGGTATCTTTTGTAAAATTATCATAGTTTGCTTTCTATCCGTCAGATATAGATCGGACGGTCTATATTACAAGATGGCAGGCACACCATCATCGCCAACTCGGTTTTTTATAAGGGTACAGATGATAAGTTTGCTAACTACTAAAGTAAAGTGGAATTTGTCCATGTTATAAAAGTAAATTAAGGTGATTGTTTATCATACGGGTAAGGTTGGATGAAGGGTGGTAGGAACAAATTCTCCGCCTAGAGCATGTGTGTGTGAGATGGAGTCTTAGTGTGTGTGGGGGGGGGGTGCGCGGCGTGTGTGTGTGTGTGAGAGAGAGAGAGAGATGGAGTCTTAGTGTGTGTGTGTGTGTGATGGAGTCTTAGTGTGTGTGTGTGTTTGCGTGTGTGTGTGGGTGCGTGGGTGTGTGTGTGTGTGTGTGTTTGTTTGTGTGTGTGTGTGTGTGTCGCGGGGTCCTCAGTGGCGGATGTAATTTAACTTTGCATGCCTTCATCATAGAGAAGTGATGTGTATGGCAGAGGCCACCAATGACGGGGTGCGAGAGAGAAAAGGCCCGTAGAGAGGGAAGAGAAGGTGTGTGCGCATGAGAGGAGTCGACATCTAGAGAACGTGTTTGTTCGAGAGACACCAAGGAAGACTACTATATATCGATGGTGCATGTAGGCGGGAATTAAACGAAGGGATGGTCTTATTGGTTTTGGGGATATAAGTGTGAGTGTGTGTTTTACCCATCCAAGCGGAAGTTCTGTGTACACTGATAACCCACAAGTATAGGGGATCAATTGTAGCCTCTTTCGATAAGTAAGAGTGTCGATCCCAACGAGGAGCTAATGGTAGAACAAATATTCCCTCAAGTTTTATCGATCACTGATACAACTCTATGCATGCTTGATGTTCGCTTTACCTAAAACAAGTATGAAACTAGAATGACTTTGTAGGTGTTGTTGGATAGGTTTGCAAGAATATAGAGTACGTAAATAAAAACTAGCGGCTGTTTAGGTAAAGAAGCAATAAATTTAGTATAGCGAGTGTGGAAAAGTGGTGGTAGGAGTTGGGGAATTGTCCCTAAGCAATTGACTACTTTACTAGACCGATAGCAAGTTTTATGTGGGAGAGGCATAAGCTAACGTACTTTCTCTTCTCGAATCATATGCACTTATGATTGGACCTCTAGCAAGAATCCAAAACTACTAAAGATCATTAAGGTAAAACCCAACCATGGCATTAAAGTATCAAGTCCTCTTTATTCCCATACGCCACAACCCCCTTACTCGGGTTTATGCTTCTGTCACTCAAGCAACCCACTATAAGCGAATCATGAACGTATTGAAACACCATACAGCGGGAATCCCTCACGCTTGCACGACACGGAGGGAACAATAGGACAACAACATAACCAAAAGCAAATTAAACCAATCATAGCAATTCACCAATTACCGATAGGACAACAAAAATCTACTCAGACATCATAGGATGGCAACACATCATTGGATAATAATATGAAGCATAAAACACCATGTTCAAGTAGAGGGTACAGCTAGCGGGTTGCGGGAGAGTGGACTGCTAAATATAGATGGGGGAAGGTGATGGAGATGTTGGTGAAGATGGCGGAGGTGTTGGTGTAGATCGCGATTATGATGATGGCGCCCGGCGGCGTTCCGTCGCCACCGGAAGCGAGGGGGAGAGAGCCCCCCTTCTTCTTCTTCTTCCTTGACCTTCTCCCTAGATTGGAGAAGGGTTTCCCCTCTGGTCCATGGTCTCCATGGTGTGGGAGGGGCGAGAGCCCCTCCGAGATTGGATCTGTCTCTCTGTCTCTCTCTGTTTCTGCGTTTTTTAGCTTCTGCCTTTTCACCGTTTCTTATATATCCGGAGATCCGTAACTCTGATTGGATTGAAACCTTCGCCATGATTTTTTTCGAAAATTAGCTTTCTTGCGGAAAAAGAAGAGCATCAACCACCTTACGGGGTGCCCACGAGGGTCAGGGGCGCGCCCCCCTGCCTCGTGGCCCCCTCGGGCATCGTCTCGCGTTGGTTCTTCTTCCCAAAAATCACAAATATTCCAAAAATATTCTCCATCCTTTTTTATCCCGTTTGGACTCCGTTTGATATGGGGTTTCTGCGAAACATAAAACATGCAACAAACAGGAAGTGGCACTGGGCACTGGATCAATATGTTAGTCCCAAAAATAGTATAAAAAGTTGCCAAAAGTATATGAAAGTTGAATAATATTGGCATGGAACAATCAAAATTTATAGATACGATGGAGACGTATCACACACAAGAAGAGAACGATTCGATGTGGCGTTAGGGTTGAGGGTAATTAACTACGTATGGAGACATAGAGACCTTGAACGTGCATGTGCGAGAGGTATACATGTATACGTGGGATGTGTGTGTGCGCGCGCGCGCATGATCGAGATAAAAGAAAGAAGACATAAGTCATAAGATCAACGACATGGGAGAGATGGATCGGTATGACAATATGCATGCATGTGAGAGTGCAGGGAAGAAGGCCTGACAATTGAGCATGTGTTTTTGTCTTTAAGAGATAGTGGCGTGGGCTGGAGCATTCATCTATGGCGAGCAGAGGGAGTGAGACAATGATTGTGCAAAAGAGATCAACCTATAAATGCATGTATGAAGAGACATATATTGTGTGGGTGATAGGAAGCAAGACTGTGTGCAAGAAATAAATGTTGACGGAGAAACTACAGATAGATACAGAGATGGAGATGCTAGCTAGAGGGACATCCACTAGTTTGAGTGTTGGAGATGACCGCCAGGAGGTTCAGAGGGTGAAGTTATGTGTGTGTGAGAGAAAGATAAAAAGAGGGCACTTGACTGCATGTAGAGAGAAACACATGTAGTGTGCGTGATAGGAAGCAAGAGTGAGGGCAAGAAAGAAGGTTGATGGAGAAATAGATAAATAGAAAGATAAATATGCTAGCTATTGTGCGTTAGAGCTAGGAGTCGAGTGGATCAGAAGGCTGAGTTATGTGTGTGGGTGTGAGAGAGATAGAGAGAGGGTGCATGTGAGTCACATACAAACAAATATCAAAGAGAAATGAGATCCCAAGAGACGGAGTTTTGTGTCTGCGAGAGAGAAAGATATTTCACAACGAGAGTGATAGCTTAGAGAGACATATGAGGGAACACAAGATATCTCTAGGGAGAGAGAGTGTGTGTGAGCGACATACAAGAGAACAGTGGAGAAATATGAGACCCTGGGAGACAGAGTTTGTGTTTGTGTGTGAGAAAGAGATATTTAAGAGGAAGAGTCATAGCTTCTCATACCAAAGGAGCGAAAGACATCTCTGTGTGAGATGGGGTGTGCGAGTGGCACACATGGGAATAGTAGAGAGAAATGAGACCCCGGGAGACAAAGTTTTGTGTTTGTGTGAGAGAAAGAATTCGACATGGATAATCGTAGTTAGAGACACATAGCAGGGAGCGAGATATACCTAGAGAGAGATAGAGTGAGGAAGGTCGAGGGAGAGAGTACCGTCGGTGTGTTACAAAGATAAAAGATCATTGTCGACATACAGGTAGCATGAGAGATACCCAAGAGACGATGAACACATACAGGTCTAGAGAGACACTCATATATAAGCATGAGTGATAGCTATATGAGACGAATATCTGGATTAAAGGGGATTCAAATATTTAAACTGGAGATCACGACATCGATAATATCATAACACAAATTGGTGTATCAAACATGCATATTCATTTGAATTTGAGGACACGTGTAATGTTATATAGTTTATTAATATTGGTGATCCATAGATTCTTTAATTAGAAACAATGCATGGTTATATGCAATTAATGTCTAAATGGGATTACACTATATGTTGCGCGTGTGAAACACATACATATTTGAGGAGTAAAAAACCCGCATGAAACACACATTAGTTGGAGATAGTTAGCCAGGAATGCATACATTGGAGTTCAACATAAAGTGGTTTCAAATATTTGAAAATCCAAATTGATGGATACAACCTTATGAATATGAGATCATGCCATTTGTAAACCATATTTATGTATAAAGGGTGTTGTGCTTTTGAAAGTATATATAAAAATAGATGTATATAAAATTTTATTCCAATCGAAAATGGATCCTGCCTGAAAAAAATAGAATACAAATGGGATTCGAATTGAGTTGGCACGGTAAACGTGCACTCTGCAAACTTTGAACATAGTAGGGAAAGTCACAGTAACCGCCCGAAACCAGAATCTGCGAGATGGAAATTACTACTACCTATCCCTGGCACGCAAAGCCTATCGGCTCAATTTCTATAGGTTTCGATAGGGGTAGGTTTGTAATTTCACTCGAACGTGACATAATCGCCTCTCACACGGATTCATAGACGGTGGGCGCCAAAATACAGTGTCTCCTCGGCCGAAATCGACTCCCTCCCTGATTCATACACGGTGGGGCGCCAAAAACAATCTCTCCCCGACAAATATTTGGTGTATGCGAGATTACCGTCCTATCCCCAACCGACTAATATTGTTGTGATGTAGGAAATTTCAAACGGGGGCTAAGTTTGTAAATTTCCTCGCATTTGACACAAGTGCACCCTGAAGACATGGTTCCCCCCTTCCTCTCTACCTCCATTTCCCCATCCGTACTCTGTGGGCGCCAAAACACCCTCTACACCCCAGCCTCCTTCGTCCGCCACCCCATCCACCGCCGTCCTCCTCCACCATGCCGGAGCTAAAACCTCGACGCTGCCGTCCATTACAAGAGATCGACATCTCTCATCCATGGCTTTGGACCAGGATCCTTGCATCCTGTCCTCTCGCTTCATCCCTGCTGTCCTCCTCCTTGCCGGCGCCGCTCCTATGACCGTCTCGTCCACCGCGCCCAGCCGCCACCGTCTACCCTCCTAGATCTGCTTCCACGCCGTCGACAGCCATCGCTACCGCAACACCGTCAAATTCTCAGCAGATGCATACACGGTGCCGCGCCAGAGGCGGTACTCTTTCATATCTGCTCAACTTATTTATCGCAGCAAGAAAATAGATCGCCACTACTGTACTCTGATTTCTTGTCCATCACTTACTTGCTAGTTGAAAGCAAACATTTGTTGTGAAGTTGCCTTTGTCCGGTTTGCACCTTCAGATCCGCCATGGCACGCTCAACACTATACAAGCAATGCTTATGGTTTTTCCCTTTTATATTCCACACTAGTTAAATCACAGTAGACTAAATTTCAAAATTGGGTCAGTTAATTTTTCAGAGCTTGCTGGAGTTCCCCGGTGCGAAGAAGGGGCTTGGGTGGAGATGGTGGTTGTGGGGGCCCAAGTGGGGCCTTGCCAAACGAAGAAAAGTCGACGTGGGTGGGGGCAGGGGTGGGGGTGTGGGTGGCGGAGAAACACATGCGGTGGGGGCCGGTGGTCCAGCCGGCAGCCCGTCTGGTGTTCTGTATGGGAAGAATCAGAGACGAGGAAGAAGAAGGGTTAGGAAATGTAGGATGTTCATCCAACCGCCTGAAATGGTCGACTGACCCAAATGACAAAAGTCACGCGACTGGCATGCAGGCATGCCTTTATATTCAGTACCATCATCATACTTGCTTAGCACTGCTTCTGAATCCATCAAGCTAAAGAACATGCCACTCATAATTTCAAACTTGTTGCTCAAATATGAATCTGATATGATGTTGATATTACTAAAATAGATAACATTTAATTGGTCAACTAATGTTCCTACTTTACTCTCGAAAAGCACGTGCACCACATATATATATATAGAGAGAGAGAGAGCAGGGAGTTGCATTCTTAATGCGCTCTGGTTCATCATGTGGTGGGCACTGCGCAACAAACGACATTTTATTATCCAAAATCTGCTTGCTCTTCTTTAGCATGTTCCTCTTACGTTCTTCTTTAATAAGTACTCTGTCTGTTCCTAAATACAAGTCTTTGTATAGATTCCACCATGGACTACATATGGAGCAAAATGAGTGAATCTACACTCTAAAATATATCTAGATACATCTGTATGTGATCCATAGTGGAAATCTCTACAAAGACTTATATTTTGGAACGGAGGGAGTATGATAGTAGTATAGTATGTTCCTTGTAGTGAAGATGAGCAAGGACATTTGTAGTGTAGAGGTCTATATGGTCGGTTGTGATTGACACTTTGAACTCTTCGGGCCTCTTTGATTCATAGGATTTTGTAAACATGGGAATAGGATTTGTAGTGGCCTGCCCACTTGAATCCTATAAGAATAGCAAGGAAATGCGGGGAGCTATGTCGACTTTTAGAGTTACACTGACAAATAAGTACCACACCTTCAGTTGAAGAGAGTTGATATCTGAAGCCTTTCTAGCTGTACCGGCAATACTAGCACATATTCTCCAGCAAGTTCCACTTTGCTGATTTTACTCTAATGCCTAAGGTTTTCCCGTTATATCTACACTATGATATGTATAGCTGCTTTGTGTCGCACTAGCAGCAGTCCACTCTTGAAGCTAAAGACTGCAATGACTTACAAAATTTGCACCAAGGCGTTGTGTGCCATTCTGGATGCAATGAAACTCATACGCTCCCCACCCGTTGAATCTTGTTCAAAATATGATCCTACTGACTGTTGTTCAAAAGTGCCACATATAGAGAGACATCATGGAATTGCATTTCTTTGGGCGCTGTGATTCATCATGAGTGGGCAACCAACATTGTATGCAATGAAGCAGAACCTCAAGAATATTCTTCCTCTTCTGTTCTTTAACATGATCCTCTTTTGTTATTCTGTATTTAGTACGTACAGTATGTTCCTTGTCAGGAAGGGGAGCAGGGAAATCTGCAGGCAACAGCTGATAGGCTTTCAATTACTAGCGGCAATGCAACACAGTATTTTCAAGCCAGTTCCACTTTCCTGATTTATATATCGTGGTTAGGGTGTACCCCTTTTATGTACACTATGATCTGCCTAGTTGTTGTGTGCTCTTGTTATCACAGTTTGGCAATAAACTCGCTATACAATATATTATGAACCTATCATCTGCCAACTATGCTTACTTCTGGAGCCTATTTTTGTGTGTACTTGTGCCAAATTATATTAATGCACGCACCATATTACAACACTTGAGCTCTCTCATCATAATCCAGTGACAGCAGACAAGTGTTTACAAGGGCGCCCCTATATTACAATATCCTCTGCATTACAAAGATAGTCTCACTACTATTTAAGTTTTCACGGTTCTTACATATTATACATAATTACAGTGATATCAGAATCCGCGCATCAGAAGAATATTGTGGAACACTGCAATGACTTAAAAAATTGGCACCAACGCATTGAGTGCCAATCTGGATGCAATGAAACTCATACGCTCCCCACCTATAGATTCTTGTTCAGAATATGATCCTAATGACTATTCTAACCTTGAGGAGTCAAAGGCAAATGGCCTGTCCTGTTCAGCCATCAAGGTGCCTGTTGTAATTTGGCAAGGTTTTATTGATCGCGCGTATCTTGCATATGTTGTCTTGCATTTCATCTACTTTGTTGAACCGCCATCTGCTTAATTTATTCATCATATATGTCGAGATGCCATGCCCATCCATTATCAATACATATTCTATTTGTCATCATACCATGTTTTTTCACTCAAATGTTGTTCTTGTGCATCAGACATCAAAAAGGAAGAGGGTGATTGCTGAACCTGAAGGAGCACCAGCAAAGTCCTTGAAAAATGTGGTGGTGCGGGAGAAATCAGACATCACCCCACTTATATTGGCTGTACAACCAGTGACACAAAACGTAGGACCAACTCCAGCAGACTGTACCCATAGTTCACTGGCCACACCACTAGCCCCACCACGCAGGACCTGCACTCCAGAAAAAGGTATGCCGATTTCAGTTGCCATAGCACCAGTCGTACCACAGTAAAATCCTACGCCAGCAAAAAGTACAGCAAGTCCACAGGCCAAAGACCTACCCCAACTGCAGAGATGGCCAATTCCTACAAATTGGTACCCCAATCCAGTTATTCCCAGTTTAAAAGACAATGCTTTCAATGTTGTTAGGGACTACGTGCATATATTCCCATCATGGGATGATTCTAGTGAAGACAAACACCATTTTCACATCTTCATGGCCCACTTACGTGTAAGTGCTATCATTCATGGTGATTATTTTCATGTTCTCTGCTGATTGAACACATCAATGATTTACGTTGCATTGTTGTAAGTAGGCGAGGGTCAATCTGGATAGTCATGACGAGCAAAGCTTGCTTGAGCTTTTCTAGGAAGCATTGCAGGAGTATCGGTGTTACCTAAGAAAATCACATTTTGATGGCAAGTCTATAAACGAATTTCCAGTGAAGTCTCCTGTGCTAAATTTAGAATACATTGAATGGAAAAACCTTGTTATGCACTGGCCTCATTCCCAGGATGAGGTACTATCTATGATATTGCATGACAATTTGAACTTCTACTTTTCCGCACGTGTCTTACGGATCTTTTTTGCAGGAAATCTACTCGAAGAAGAATTCTGGTTTGAAAAGAACGACAGGATATCGCAAATATGCTTCCCGCTCCTTTGCTCTTGTTAGTACCTGTTGTCCTGTATCAATGTACTTGCATACATACCAGGTTCACTATGTGACAACAGTATGCATGATAGCTTGCTTATCAGTTGTTCGCTCCAAATTATCTGATCTGTATGAATGGTTACATTAGTGTAGAATATATCCAATGCCAATGATTTTTTTAGCTCTGCATTGTTCTTGTAAGTACCTGTTGTCCTTTATCAATGTACTTATATTGACAGGTAGTTGTTCATGTACCATCACTCTACAGCTTATTTTCCTTTGCCCTCCATTTTTTTTGACTGGATGCCCTCCATTTTCTACACATCAGATCTATATTTACTCTTACCATAAGGTTGGGTAACACCGATGGTACTGAAGAAGTTTAGCTCTGCATTGCTCTTGGCTCTACCTTTTGCCTGTATCGCTATACTTACATTTATAGCTACTTGGTTATGTAGCATCACTCTTCATCTTATCTTAAATATTCTCCATTTTTTCTTATATTATCACATCTATATTTACTCTTAACAAAATGTAGAATAAAGGCAATGCTTATAAGAAGATTCTGTGGTAAACTTCTTGAATGCCCCCCCATCAGCATGAACAATGGCTTTCTAGAGCCTATCTGCACCAATTATTTAAGTTTGTCCTTCTCAAGCCTTCAAATTTTGTTGTGTATATTTTGTTAGGCATGACTGCAACAACTATTTATTTTTGGTGTTTGCATCAAATTGCATGTTTAAAGTTTATTACAGGGTTCATAAACAAAAGTTTGTCCTTCTCAATTTAAGTTTTTAGTTGTACAACCAAATTCCTTCTTCATGCCATGTAAATTACACTAAACAGAGCAAGTGATCTTCTTTTGCACTGCATGTATGCTTATGTTCTTGATCTGTAATCCAGTGGTGTGGTGAACCTACCCACTACAACAAAATGTCATATTCTGCAATGTCTTAACTATGAACAATGTCATATCATTCTACTATTATTTAAACCGTCTCTTTATTTACCAATCTGAAATGGGATAAATTGACAGCACACTAACCATTGATACTTATGAGTTCTTGATCCGTAATCCACTAGTGTCGTGAAGCTGCCAACTCCTTCACAATGTCATTTCCTGCCATGTCTTGACCTGAACAATACCATTTTGTGTTAATGCTATTTTAAACTGTGTCACTTTATTCGTCAGTAAGAAATGTGATGAATTGTCAGCACTGATACTTGTATGCACCAAACCTGTCATATGTCTACTTGTTTATCTTTCAGAGTGAGGAGGATATAAGTGTCAAACAAGCGCGGTCTCATCAGCTTCTTGCGCTGTAGCTCCCGAGCAGGGCTAACCTTTCTTGAACTCCATTGAAGTGATGTCGGTTTTGTATATTATTTTGTCGGCATGTTTATTTGCACTGGTGGCGATTTTTTATGCCTAGTGTATGTAATCTGTTGTCTGCTTGTGCTTTATTATCATAGTGGCGAACTTTGATGCCCAGAGGATGTAATATGATGTAATTTCTTTATTGTATAGTCTAGTTTTTTTTCTTATTCACGATGTTGCAGTTATTTTACTGTATATATATCCTGTCTTCGTAGTAAACCGGCCAAACCGTAAAATTACGGTACATAATCGGGCCGTCATGCAAAGCACTATGTATGATCCGCATCATAGGCCCTGTCATCTTGGTCCGTTAACAGGCCTAAATGTAAACTAGCCCACTAGTAGATTCGGGCCGTTAATAGGCCGAGTAAACTGTCGGCCCTATTTTTACAAGAAAACTCAATGGGCTTTTAGGAGGCTGAAAAGTAGGTTGGGCCTGAAACGTGTCGAAAAGCTCACGGGTCGGCAGCAGGCAGAAATAGACCCAGGCCCATGATTGTGCCAATTAAATCACATGCTTTTAACAGGCCAAAATTGTCTCGGTCCTTGTTTGGCCCAATCAGATTATCGGATGTGAGCAGGCCGGATGCAAACCGGGCCGTAGTTAGGCCCAACTATATGACGGGCTTTTAACAGGACGAAATAAATATAGTGCCAAAATGTTAAATGGGCCTTTAACAGGCCGAAACTAATATCAGTCTGAATTACTAAATGGGCCTTTATCCAGTGGGCCCAAAAGCAGAGCGTCCAGTTGACGGGCCGAATTTGATATGGGCCATAATTTAGCACAAAGCCTCTTAAAGGGCCGGACCTGATCTGGGTCGTAATTTTGCCCAGAACGTGGTAGGCTTTTAATGGGCCGGATCTCATATGGGCCTTTATTAGGCCTGGAACGTGGCAGGCTGTTAATGGACTGGATCAAATATGGCCCGACATTTGGCCCAAAACATGGCAGCCTGTTAATGGGTCGGCCTACTAGTGTCCTCAAAATCTTGTGGGCCTTCAGCTGGGCCGGCCCATTATGGTCGACGAAATTTTGTGGGCCTTTAACTGGGCCAGCCCATTATGTTAGCACAATCTTGTGGGCCTTTAGCTGGCCCAACCCATTATGGTCCGTAGAATCTCGTGGGCCTTCAGTTGGGACGGCCCATTATGGCCCGCAAAATCTTGTGGGCCTTTAGCTGGGCCGGCCCATTACGGTTCGCAAAATCTCGTGGGCCTTTAGCTGGGCTGGCCCATTATGGACCGCAAAATCTTGTGGGCCTTTAGTTGGGCCGGCCCATTTAAACTTTATGGGCCACTTTTGGGCCGGTCCATGTGTCAACATATCATAGGCGCATCTCACCAATTGGATGAGTGACACCTATGCCAACGCGGAGCTGATACATGTTTCCTCTAGCCAATGATGATTTTACACGTGGAAAATCCCCATTTGTCCGGGTTGTTAACGGGTTATCGGATCGAAAACCGGACCCGATAGCTTAACGGTGTTCCGTTACGGTTGATGCCATGTGTCGGTCACCCTTGACGAAAGCACTTCTGTAACACGCGATTTATCGTCATGGAAGTGGACACTTCCATGATGGTAATTTTGGTAATGTCATGGAACACTTCTACGACAGCACATGTATGACTATCTTGATTCTCTCATAAAATCATCATGGATGTACATGCATGACAGAAAACATGACCTACTGTGACAAACATGTATCATCACGGAAGTGTATTTTTTTTGTAGTGCCTGCACCAGCACCAGCAGTTGCACCAGCACCTGCACCTGCACCGGCTCTCGCACCTGCTTTGTCTTTGGCTGAGCTCGATGCCCTCACGGTACCTGTCACACTGGCCCTCTTCACTAAATGTATAATCTCCCATTTCCGTTGCCTTTCGGATGTCTCACATCAAAGACATGTCTTTGCAAGTTGACACCCTGTGCACCATATTGTACAACATCAACAGCCAGAAGGTGGACGTGGGGAAGGCGACGATAATGAATCCGAAGGAACAATTGTTCCACAGCCGGCCGATCGCCCAAACGCCTTCACGGTTTTCCTGGCTAGTGTCAAACCGGGCCACGAGAATTTGGTTCCTCCGGTACTAGGGGGAGATGACGATGAGACCCCATGGTGTCTTGGCGATAGCAAGACGTGGGTCATGTTGTGGAGAAAGAGTCTGCTTCGTCTGGAGGGGGCCGCGAGCACACCCACGACCACGCAGCCTCTACAAGGTATGAACATCAGCACCCCACCTACCAAATTAGAGTCGCCTGTCATGCTGGGTGATAGCGGACCAGGTGAGGAAGAGGCTCCGTTAGTCGCTGATGACGTCACCATAGATGAGGATGAGGATGATGATGACACTCAAAAGTATCTCAATACTGGCGCCACTGATGACGGAGGATCGATGGCTCATCAGTATGAGTACTCAGGGTTTGAGCATCATGAGTCGGTGCCTGAATTGCGGCCTCCGGAGCCTGAACATACTGTAGACAACTTTCCACCAAAGAAGCATCAGAAGAGAGCGAGGAAAGGCAGCAACAAAGTTGCTGCTATGATCCAGCCGCCTCCGCGGCCTCGGGTTCAAGACCGTATACCAGTCCCCGGTGCCGCGAAATACCATATCGCTGGTGCACCAATCCTACCTAAGGCATTGGTACAGGCCATACACGGCGATCTAAGGATACTTCATGACAATTTGATGTGGAGAGAGAAAAGCCTAATCGCCTCGGAAAATCCAGGATACCCACTCTACGTGGTTAACGTGCCGCGGCAAAGGTTGTACATCGACACAATCCCCGCGGAGAAGTTCTTCCTTCGATTCGATTACATCTTTGACATGTTTCACTTGAAGAAGCTGGATTTTACATTTGTCTGCCTTTATGACTTGTACATGAACTACATCATAGGGAATGAGCAGATACCTTATATCTGTGTCACTGACCTGTACTTCATGCAAGACAGCTTCTTGGCAGTCTTCGCAGAGCACCGTGAATACGTGAGGGACTACCTCATCAATCTCATGCTCGCCAATATGGACAAGGAGACAATTCTCTTTCCTTATCATCCCCTATAAGTCATCTGCGCGGATATCCTTCCTTCGATTTAAATCATTCATTTGCACGATGGTGTCAGGACCCCGACTCGATGTCACATCGATCTAGCCGGTAACACCTCATATCACTTTGTGGCCTCACGTACGGTATTCCCACGGGTGTCGCCTTACCTTTGCCCCGGACCGTTTGCGCATTTTGGCTCACGTATATGATAGTGTCGCTAGCATCCATATGATAAAGAGCCCGGGCTGACATGACTAGTCGTAAACCCAAAGTGGCACAGACTTACAGGGACAGGCATCCATGACCCAGCTTCGAACGTGTCGGTCATCAGCAAGTGGGTCCGGGCTGTAGCACTGGGCTAGCAGGACTCCGGTGAACCGGGCTGTAGCGGGCTAACAGGACTCCGGTACTCAAAGCGTGACATTTCCCCGAAGGGACAGACACAGGAACGAAGAAGGACACATGCCGGCCAGCCTAAGTGTTCCAGAGCAGTAGCAAGCTACCATGGCTCAGTGAAACACTAGGAGACATTTCCCGGTAAGAGAGGCTACTAAAGATAAACAACTAGATGGTCAGATCCCACACATACCAAGCATTTCAATAACATACACACAATATGCTCGATATGTGCAAATACAACATGGCATCACAACATGACTCTATGACTCAAGTAATTTATTCAATAGGCTCCGAGGAGCGCGATATTACAAACATGGGTCTCATGACCCAACAATCAGAGCATACAAATCAAAGCACACGCGGAAGCTATCATGTCTGAGTACAGACATCTATAAATGAAAAAGGCTGAGAAGCCTGACTATCTATCAGATCCTGCCGAGGGCACAAGATCGTAGCTGAGGTAACAAGCTAAACGTCGAAGTCCACGCGAAACTACTAGTGAGACCGAAGTCTCTCTGCAAAAACATAAAATAGGCAAACGTGAGTACAAATGTACCCAGCAAGACTTACATCAGAACTAACTACATATGCATCGTTATCAACAAAGGGGTGGTGGAGTTTAACTGCAGCAAGCCAGCTTTGACTCGGTGGCTATCCTAAATTACGACTGCACGCGACTCCTTTGAGGTGGCGCACACGAGTCCACATATTCACCATATCAATACACCACTATTGATCCGCTCCCGTCTCCCTACGAGAATGCCATCCATAGCACTCACGCTTATCTTGCGTATTTTAGAGTATCCACTTTCACTTGTCTATGAACTGATATAAGCAACCCAGAAGTCCTTTACCGCGGACACGGCTATTCGAATAGATGATGTTAACCCTGCAGGGGTGTACTTCTTCATACATGTTTCCACCACTTAGCGTCTGCACACGACATGTGCTCGGCAGACTTCAAGCGAAAGCCGACGTGGGTGTAGACCACGACCTACCTAAACACTCAAGTCTCTAGTCCAGGTTTATCGCCTATTCGGGTTCCATCCATGAGGAGATCCGGCCGGAGTTTCGCTCACAGCCCCAAACGATGTGAACAGGGTTCCGTGACACCAAACGGGCGCCCGGTTTACCCGGCCACGTGCCTACCGCATCACAGCCCACCCCTACGGTCAGCGCTGTCCACGGCCTCCAGCAAGCTACAAACACCAGAAACTACTTGCAACTCCTGGACAGAGGACTAGGGTGAATAAGAAGTCGAGCGGGGTCATATTTCAGGGCCCAATGTATGGTAGTAGCTGAATCATGGATCACAAACACAGAACTCAGTTCCTGAGGACGGCTTCAATGAGACAACCCACCATGTACTCCTACATGGCCTCTCACCGCTACCTTTACCAAATCGTGTTCACACACTTAGCTCACACACAGTAGGACATGTTCACACGCCTCTGATTCATCCCCGATGAATCAGACCTGACTCAACTCTAAGCAGTAGCAGGCATGACAAACAAGCATGAATGAGTAGGCACAACAGGGCTCAAACAACTCCTACTCATGCTAGTGGGTTTCATCTATTTACTGTGGCAATGACAGGTCATGCAGAGGATAAAGGGGTTCAGCTACCGCAGCAAGTAACAGATGAATCGATGTTGTCCTAATGCAGTAAAAGAGAGCAGGAGCGAGAGAGTAGGATTGTATCGGAATGAACAAGGGGGTTTTGCTTGCCTGGCACTTTTGAAGATAACATTGAGTCTTCATCAGTGTCAATGATCACATCATCGGTATCATGTCTATCGAGAGGGGACAAATACCGGCAACACAGAAAGGAACACAATCAATGCAATGCACAATATGATGCATGATCATGACATGGCAAAATGAATGTGTTTTGGGCTAATGCAACTAGCAACAGATTAAATGAAGTTGGTTTGAATATAAAATTCAAATTCAAACTCCATATGTGATTAAATAAATGCCCTTTAATTGATTTGTGCTAAACAGCAGCTATAAGTTGTTCTAACATGCATGAAAATGATACAGATGGATTCCTTGAATTTTTCTGATAATTTTTCATATATAATTTATTTAATTTGGAGTTACGGTTGAATTTCTATGATTTATTGAAGTTTTAGGCTTTTTCTGGAATTTCTGAATTATATTAAATCCAGAAAATGAGTTATGACATCAGCACTGCGTCATGCTTGCGTCAGCAAGTCAACAGGGCTGCCCCGAGTCAAATCTGACGTGTGGGGGCCACACGTCAGTGACACAGTGCTGGCTGGAGTCACAGACATGTGGGGCCGGTCAAAGGCCACGTCAGCGAGGTCAACGCCGACGCGTGGGGCCACTGCAATTAGATTAAACTTAATCTATTTTAGTTAGCCGGTTAGTTAGGCCGTGGGGCCCGGCTGTCAGTGGCTCTGGGGGTTAGTTAGTGGGGTCATTAGCGCTAATGACGACGCCACGTCAGATACGCCGGCGATGAGTCGCCGGTGACCACAGAACACGGCGGGGCACGCCGGACTTGCGCTAGAGGCGTCAGTTTGGCGCGCTGAGGGCACCAGGGGATGGCCCTTGCTCCCGCGCATCCAGAGGACCGAGTGGGAGGTCGTGGGGTCGACGGAGCTCGTCGGAACGGAGCTCGCGGCGGCGCCGGAGTTCGGACCTCGGCGAAAACGGCGTTGTGGAGTACGGGCGAGTGAGGTAAGGCACTGCGCAGTCTCCTGGAGTCACCACGAGCTCGGTGAGATGCACGGGCGCGACCCGTTCGAGCTCAGGCCACGGCGGCGACATGGTCAGCGGCGGCCGGAGTTCGGCCGCGACGGGGCTATGGCCTAGAGCTCGCAAACGCGAGGGGAGAGAGAGGGGTTCTGCACGGAGGCTCACCGCGGAGCTGTAGGGGGGGTCAGTGGGCTCGGGGGCGCGCCGGAGTGGCC
>NC_041391.1:681864490-681872502 GCF_002162155.2 Triticum dicoccoides
CCACGCAGGTGGGCTGCATAGGGGAGGCTGGGCCAGCACAGGTGAGCGCCAGGTACTTCTTCTCTTTTCTTTTTATTTACTGTTTTCTATTTTTTTCTTCTGTTTTGTTTTATTTAATTACGTTTTGCCACTGTTTTGAATTTTAAACAAATTCAAACAATGCCAAAAACTCCTCTGAATATTTTATATTGCTAGATGGACTTTTCCAAAAGCTTATAAAATATTTCAGGGGTATTTGAAATTATATTCTAATTATATGAATATAATTCAAATTCAAATAGCTAATGAATTAAATCCAAAGTGCCAAAAATAAATCCTTAAAAATGTTCAATATTTTGGTTGGGACCAGAACCCTTGCCAAAAATTATCAAACATTTAAGAAGAGCATTTTGGAACAATGAATGAGATTTTTAGGGTTTCTGCCCTTCTTTTATTTAGGGTTTTGAGGCTTCCAATATTCCTCAATTCAGGTTTCAAAAATATAGACATGATGCACACATGAAGCTAGCCTAGAGCAATGCCAGAAGCTAGGGATGTGACAACTCACCCCCACTAAACAAGAATCTCGTCTCGAGATTCAAGCGTAGGGTAGGATGAAGGGGAAACGCAAACTAGTACAATCTTCACGATCCAGGTTGCACTTCAAATGAACGTTGATTTGAACACCATCTTTGTCTTGTCGTCTTGCTCTGAGAACTTCAGCTAATCATGACAAGAAGTGGAAAGGAAAACTCTAGAAGGATCGGTCTTCTGGAAGGTCGAACAACTCAGAATTAACTCACGGAATGAGACTTAGAACCATCTCTCGGGTTGAGACACGAGATACACATCAAGAGGGGTGGAAAGAAACGGATGACGAAGGTTCACTAGGTGGACAACAATTCCACACTTAAGAAGGTGGTAATCGGTTGTCAACGTAGCGAGGAGTTGAGTTGCCATGATACCACAACGAGACACCTTCGGAACCGTGACTCTTAGATATCTCCCCTTAAGTGGCAAAAAGAATTACTTTTGATTCAGAGATCATTGAAACTCTTTATACCAGCTTAAGGCAAATCGTAATCGATCATTTAGAGGGGTTCGGTAGAATGGCATACTCAAACTTGGATGATGTGGATTACCTTGTTGAAGACAACGTAATGGATGATTTTGCTTATCACCGGAAATGGAAGAGACCCATGGTAGAATGGCACATTGACGGTGCAAGCTAGGAACAAAATGCAAATGCTGGGAATGATTCTGGTAACTGGGGAAGAACCCAACAATAGGGGTGAATTCACTGTTTGAAGAGGTCATAGCATTGCCGAGGAAACTGAGAGCACTCCAGTTAGTGTCGATGATAACACCTAGCGCTTGTGCGTGCTCTCAAGAACTTGAGCAATTCCATAATCATCAAGGTTTTACCAACATCCGTGTCAAGGGTCCGGTAACACAACTTACTACCATAATGAATGGTGATGGAGGATGCAGATGCCAAAGGAAGATAACACCTTCTCAGATTTCAACCTTGGCGGGGCCAAGGAAATAAAATCTGGATGATCGACCGAGAGACATTTAGCACTCCGCTTCTAATGTTCTCCTTGATGTGCTAGTGTAAACCACTCATAGATATGGTTTGATAACTAGAACATCAAGTAAAGGTCGGACTTCGGGATCTCAAAATCCATAGGGGCAACTAGGGAGTAAATCCTACGAAATCTCTATGGGAGGGTGGCCAACTTCATTAATCAAGATATTATAATAACAGGTCTTCCGGCTGGGTGGGTTGGCCACGACATCCACTTTACCGGTTATCGCGCGACCAATATTATAATTCTTGGGAAATATTCCAACCATCATATCTGCCTGAGATTCAGATCTGGTTGGTGTCAGGATATTCCAGACTCATCGAGTCTAGGAAGAAAAACGAAAGTTTGCAACACAAATCGACGAGATGACGTTGCGAGATTCTCGGGAATGAACTACGATAGTAAGCTCCAAAACATGAGCTGGTTCTGCTACACACGTGTGAACACGATGTCCTAGACAAGCATGAGCACGTGGTAGTCTTACAATAAAACACTACCGAGTTCAGGTTGGGAACCATCAACGAGGGTATCGAAGTTCTTTCATAAGTCCGGATTAGCTCTTATGAAGGAACTCCTTCTCCTTGAACAAATCAATCAGTGGCTTGGTGTGCTAGGGATACATATAGATTGAAGGTTGCAAGTCTTCAAACCACAGCATTCTTCGCACGTGTGCATGACTGATTTGGAATGATTCCAAAGAAAGCAACATTGACTTTCTCGAATCCACGGCGGCAACTTGCATCAGATGCACATGAATTAAAGGAAGTCACTACCTTCATCCAAACATATGCTTCATGAGCTAGCATGAACAAATGCTTTCAAAAGTTTCCAACACTAGCTTAATGTCCAACAAAATCATGGAGGAGATAAGGATGTTGTCAATGGGCTCAACAACAATTCATCTGGGTTTCCCTTTAAAAGGAATTCCATAGTTAAGTGAACAAGTGATAGCATTGGTCAGACCCAAAAGATATAATGGTGTATGATCGAGGGATCAACCACGAATAAGACAACATTACGAGCATCGTTGGTTCCGACTTGATTTGACGATAGCCCATACTCAAATCAAAGGATTGATAAGACAATAGGTCCAGCAACTGATCACAATGACCAATCGATGAAGATATCATCTTTCTTCAACACACACTACACAAGAATATCCCTTTGGAACGAACTAAGTCAGACAAGCTTTTATCTTCCAACTCTCCAAGTTGTTGTCTAGCTTAACCAACTAGCTCAGGGATATCTAACACCGATTCTTGGAGAGAAGGTGGTTCACAAGAAACCAACTTGATCACGAACTCAACATAGCGGTCAGGTGACAACCCGGTAACACCTCCAAGAAGATATTTGGAAAGTCACGAACCACCGGTATGTTACTAAGCTCGAGAACAATCTTGCTTTTGAGGGCAAGACGATATGATCAAATGAGTGAGGACTTGACAAGATCCTAACTCATCAATCGAAGGGTGCACCGAAATAAGAACTAGGTAGCACGATCAGTCTTAGAAGGATGATTCGAAAACCAACATACTAAGAATGAAATTATTATCCTTTAACTACCAAGCAACAGAGTTGCTAGCAGTATTGATTTCACACATCACAATTCATTTGTCGGTATTCCGGTTGCATCAACACGAGAGCCGAGGAATGAACAGTGATGGCAAGAAGTGTCACTATACCAAGAGTTCATGGGATGGTGTGCAATTCCTATAACAATCTCGATATAAAATATGTAATACTCCAAGGTAGAGCAGAACCAAAAGCTGGATTAGCAATTTGATTTGCGGAGCACGACTTCTTTGACCCAATCCTGGATATGGATGAGGTACTGGAGTTTGTTTCTCCAAGTCATTCAGGACAGAATGGCTTGACGGACCACAAGGGTAATAGGCATCGATAAACGAACGCACGCATACTCTTGACTATCAATTGATAGACGAGGGTCAGAATGCAACTAAAGAGAACAACTCAAAGGAACATATAACTTTCTGAGTTGTGGATGCATAGATTAGTATGTCGAACCAAATTCAACATATTTCTTCCGGATAACCCATGCAGAAAGGTAGAACTGGCAGAGTCACAATGTAGAATCGAGAACCCATCGAGAGCACTCTGAATGTGATCTTTCGATCAGCGAGGAACATCTGCCATAAGCGGTTCATGGTATTTGGAAGAAGAAGATACCACGGACTTCAAGGACTATCGCAAAGGTTACTAATATCCTAAAGGCACTAGCAATTACTATCAACATGAAGTAGGTAGAGTGAATCTCGGGTTCAGAACCCAGGAGTAGAATACCTACTACTAAGTAGCATCACGGGATGCTTCCGAGAATGATGGACAGAATCATCACACTGGGAACACAAATCGTTGCTAGGTTACTAGGTGACTCCCTAAATACCTAGGGTCATAATAGTAACTCCAACATAAATCTCAAGGCAACAGAGTACCTCAACTCACTGATTAGCGTGGTTAATCTGGCCCAAAGGAACATCGGAAACAGAAGGAAGGGATTTGCAAATGCATCGGACTATTTAGAAACCTGGGATGACTCGGACAGCATAACGGCTATAATTGCTCAAAAAGATTTGAGACAATCACAAAAATGGTGGCATAACCACTCAGAAGCACAATATCAAGGTTCCGAGATCAACAATTAACATACGAAAGTAGTAGGAACTGAACTGAGACTTAAATCCAACAATCTTATAAGTCTACTGATTAGTAACACGTGATCCTAATAGAAAGAAGAGATAGCCTAGTTCTTAATCCCCGCAGGAAATATAAGATAACTCAGATCAGAAGGGCATGAGGTATAAGGAGTAAAAAGAGCCTTACGTTCCATCCCACAAACAATTCCCCTACATATAACTAAAGAATTTCTAGACTCAACATCGACCAGTTTGGCTTGGAGAACCTACAGGCAGTCCGGCTCTGATACCAGCGCTGTCAGGACCCCGACTCGATGTCACATCGATCTAGCCGGTAACACCTCATATCACTTTGCGGCCTCACGTACGGTATTCCCACGGGTGTCGCCTTACCTTTGCCCGGGACCGTTTGCGCATTTTGGCTCACGTATATGATAGTGTCGCTAGCATCCATATGATAAAGAGCCCGGGCTGACATGACTAGTCGTAAACCCAAAGTGGCACAGACTTACAGGGACAGGCATCCATGACCCAGCTTCGAACGTGTCGGTCATCAGCAAGTGGGTCCGGGCTGTAGCACTGGGCTAGCAGGACTCCGGTGAACCGGGCTGTAGCGGGCTAACAGGACTCCGGTACTCAAAGCGTGACATTTCCCCGAAGGGACAGACACAGGAACGAAGAAGGACACATGCCGGCCAGCCTAAGTGTTCCAGAGCAGTAGCAAGCTACCATGGCTCAGTGAAACACTAGGAGACATTTCCCGGTAAGAGAGGCTACTAAAGATAAACAACTAGATGGTCAGATCCCACACATACCAAGCATTTCAATAACATACACACAATATGCTCGATATGTGCAAATACAACATGGCATCACAACATGACTCTATGACTCAAGTAATTTATTCAATAGGCTCCGAGGAGCGCGATATTACAAACATGGGTCTCATGACCCAACAATCAGAGCATACAAATCAAAGCACACACGGAAGCTATCATGTCTGAGTACAGACATCTATAAATGAAAAAGGCTGAGAAGCCTGACTATCTATCAGATCCTGCCGAGGGCACAAGATCGTAGCTGAGGTAACAAGCTAAACGTCGAAGTCCACGCGAAACTACTAGTGAGACCGAAGTCTCTCTGCAAAAACATAAAATAGGCAAACGTGAGTACAAATGTACCCAGCAAGACTTACATCAGAACTAACTACATATGCATCGTTATCAACAAAGGGGTGGTGGAGTTTAACTGCAGCAAGCCAGCTTTGACTCGGTGGCTATCCTAAATTACGACTGCACGCGACTCCTTTGAGGTGGCGCACACGAGTCCACATATTCACCATATCAATACACCACTATGGATCCGCTCCCGTCTCCCTACGAGAACGCCATCCATAGCACTCACGCTTATCTTGCGTATTTTAGAGTATCCACTTTCACTTGTCTATGAACTGATATAAGCAACCCAGAAGTCCTTTACCGCGGACACGGCTATTCGAATAGATGATGTTAACCCTGCAGGGGTGTACTTCTTCATACATGTTTCCACCACTTAGCGTCTGCACACGACATGTGCTCGGCAGACTTCAAGCGAAAGCCGACGTGGGTGTAGACCACGACCTACCTAAACACTCAAGTCTCTAGTCCAGGTTTATCGCCTATTCGGGTTCCATCCATGAGGAGATCCGGCCGGAGTTTCGCTCACAGCCCCAAACGATGTGAACAGGGTTCCGTGACACCAAACGGGCGCCCGGTATACCCGGCCACGTGCCTACCGCATCACAGCCCACCCCTACGGTCAGCGCTGTCCACGGCCTCCAGCATACTACAAACACCAGAAACTACTTGCAACTCCTGGATAGAGGACAAGGGTGAATAAGAAGTCGAGCGGGGTCATATTTCAGGGCCCAATGTATGGTAGTAGCTGAATCATGGATCACAAACACAGAACTCAGTTCCTAAGGACGGCTTCAATGAGACAACCCACCATGTACTCCTACATGGCCTCTCACTGGTACCTTTACCAAATCGTGTTCACACACATAGCTCACACACAGTAGGACATGTTCACACGCCTCTGATTCATCCCCGATGAATCAGACCTGACTCAACTCTAAGCAGTAGCAGGCATGACAAACAAGCATGAATGAGTAGGCACAACAGGGCTCAAACAACTCCTACTCATGCTAGTGGGTTTCATCTATTAGCTGTGGCAATGACAGGTCATGCAGAGGATAAAGGGGTTCAGCTACCGCAGCAAGTAACAGATGAATCGATGTTGTCCTAATGCAGTAAAAGAGAGCAGGAGCGAGAGAGTAGGATTGTATCGGAATGAACAAGGGGGTTTTGCTTGCCTGGCACTTTTGAAGATAACATTGAGTCTTCATCAGTGTCAACGATCACATCATCGGTATCACGTCTATCGAGAGGGGACAAATACCGGCAACACAGAAAGGAACACAATCAATGCAATGCACAATATGATGCATGATCATGACATGGCAAAATGAATGTGTTTTGGGCTAATGCAACTAGCAACAGATTAAATGAAGTTGGTTTGAATATAAAATTCAAATTCAAACTCCATATGTGATTAAATAAATGCCCTTTAATTGATTTGTGCTAAACAGCAGCTATAAGTTGTTCTAACATGCATGAAAATGGTACAGATGGATTCCTTGAATTTTTCTGATAATTTTTCATATATAATTTATTTAATTTGGAGTTACGGTTGAATTTCTATGATTTATTGAAGTTTTAGGCTTTTTCTGGAATTTCTGAATTATATTAAATCCAGAAAATGAGTTATGACATCAGCACTGCGTCATGCTTGCGTCAGCAAGTCAACAGGGCTGCCCCGGGTCAAATCTGACATGTGGGGGCCACACGTCAGTGACACAGTGCTGGCTGGAGTCACAGACATGTGGGGCCGGTCAAAGGCCACGTCAGCGAGGTCAACGCCGACGCGTGGGGCCACTGCAATTAGATTAAACTTAATCTATTTTAGTTAGCCGGTTAGTTAGGCCGTGGGGCCCGGCTGTCAGTGGCTCTGGGGGTTAGTTAGTGGGGTCATTAGCGCTAATGACGACGCCACGTCAGATACGCCGGCGATGAGTCGCCGGTGACCACAGAACACGGCGGGGCACGCCGGACTTGCGCTAGAGGCGTCAGTTTGGCGCGCTGAGGGCACCAGGGGATGGCCCTTGCTCCCGCGCATCCAGAGGACCGAGTGGGAGGTCGTGGGGTCGACGGAGCTCGTCGGAACGGAGCTCGCGGCGGCGCCGGAGTTCGGACCTCGGCGAAAACGGCGTTGTGGAGTACGGGCGAGTGAGGTAAGGCACTGCGCAGTCTCCTGGAGTCACCACGAGCTCGGTGAGATGCACGGGCGCGACCCGTTCGAGCTCAGGCCACGGCGGCGACATGGTCAGCGGCGGCCGGAGTTCGGCCGCGACGGGGCTATGGCCTAGAGCTCGCAAACGCGAGGGGAGAGAGAGGGGTTCTGCACGGAGGCTCACCGCGGAGCTGTAGGGGGGGTCAGTGGGCTCGGGGGCGCGCCGGAGTGGCCTAATTCGACGGAGATGGCACCGGGGCCGAAGCTCGGAGATGATGACGATGGCGGCTGCTCGGGGCCCTTCCGGTCACGTGGCTCGGTGAGGGGGTTGGCGACGAGGTGCAGGAGCTCGGGAGCACGCCGGAGAGGGGAGGGGGTGGCCGTGGTCATGGCTACGGCGAGCGGCGCTCCCAGGTGCGTTCGGTGACGAGAGGGAGGGAGAACAGAGGAGGAGGAGGGG
>NC_041391.1:681872745-681907503 GCF_002162155.2 Triticum dicoccoides
GACGGTCGAGGGGGGTCGAGGCCGTCTCCGTGGCGTCGCGAGGGGGTCGGGGAGGCTGCCACGGCGAAGCAGGAGGTGGCCGGCGCTCTTCGGGCGCGAGCCACGCCTCGCCTCTGCCTACTGGCAGAGGAAGAAGAGGACAAGGGGGGGGGGGAAGGAGGTGGGCTGGGCCACGCAGGTGGGCTGCACAGGGGAGCCTGGGCCAGCACAGGTGAGCGCCAGGTACTTCTTCTCTTTTCTTTTTATTTACTGTTTTCTATTTTTTTGTTCTGTTTTGTTTTATTTAATTTCATTTTGCCACTGTTTTGAATTTTAAACAAATTCAAACAATGCCAAAAACTCCTCTGAATATTTTATATTGCTAGATGGACTTTTCCAAAAGCTTATAAAATATTTCAGGGGTATTTGAAATTATATTCTAATTATATGAATATAATTCAAATTCAAATAGCTAATGAATTAAATCCAAAGTCCCAAAAATAAATCCTTAAAAATGTTCAATATTTTGGTTGGGACCAGAACCCTTGCCAAAAATTATCAAACATTTAAGAAGAGCATTTTGGAACAATGAATGAGATTTTTAGGGTTTCTGCCCTTCTTTTATTTAGGGTTTTGAGGCTTCCAATATTCCTCAATTCAGGTTTCAAATATATAGACATGATGCACACATGAAGCTAGCCTAGAGCAATGCCAGAAGCTAGGGATGTGACAGATGGAGGCTACTTAATTTGAGGTGTACTTATTTTGTGCAGCAACGGGCGCACCGTCCTCACCATTACCCCTGATACTCCCACGCTCTTTACTTGGAATCGTCGAAGAACATTAACAAAAAGGATTACACCCACATCAAGTCTGTTCTCGATAGTGTTATCTTTTTCTACGGCGTACGGGGTGGAGAGGTCAAGATCAAGAAGACTAGGAACGACAGGGCCGCCTTCAGCCATTAGACTGACTTCTGCTGCATCCAGCAACCGAGTGATAGTCTTAATGATGGATTCAATGTCATACACCAGATGCTGGAGTATATACGGGATCGACAGAACCTTTGCATGTCACCTACAACTGGGGATGCCAATATTCTGCAATGGGCAAGGACCGCAGGAGATATCGATGATCATCGGCTTCGAGCTGAGTTCTATCGCATCCAGCATGAACTTGCCCAAATCATCAAGAAGGAGGTCCTCGAAAAAACATGGTTCTTACACGAGGAAGGGGAAATGTAGTGGCAAGACGTCGAAACACGTGTAGCAGCTCATCGACTCGACGTGAAGCCTTTCACTAAGCTCGAGGACTATCTCCCTGACTTGGATGGATGGCACGACATGCTTGAGTGATTGTCGATATATGACAATGTGTCTGTTTAGTCCATACTTTATGTATGACAAAACTTTGAGTTATGCACGACGAAACTTTATTTGTGATGTAATTAAACCATCCTCCTCGACTAGCAAAGATCACTCTAGTTAGGGCATTTTGGGTACGATGAACTTTGTTATTTATGCTTATGATATGTTGCTTCTATTTTTGCCAAGTCTATCTCTTTCTGTTGATCAACTATATGTGTCGCATATCATCGACTCATGTGACGATGCAGGTGCATAGATCATCAACGGCGAAGAAGTGCTACGCCAGGAGTATACGACGAGTGGCCAGAGTGTCAGACCCAGGTGTACCGGTTTCCGGTTTCCAAGCGACAGCTAGTAGTTAGTTTAGGTTCACGCTAGTGCGAGAGAGGGGTACGAACTCATGTACTTCATGTTCCGCTCTCACTCATAGTGATAGCTCTTCTCGCGTATATCATTGTTGAGATGGATGACGATGTAGTTGCAAGAACTTGTATCACTATTTTCGAGATGATGACGAGAGACCACTTTGTATTGGATGATGATTATGATGATGACATGATTTGATGCTATGATTACATTTGTACGTGTATGATGCTAGACATTATTGTATAAAGCATGTTCACACATAAAACAAATATGCAGAAAAAACTAATAAAAATAACAGTAGCGAGGGGAGTAGAGTTAGCAGCAGCGCATCCTTACCAGTAGCGCGTCCTAAACTAAAGCGCTGCAGATATTAGCAGTAGCGAGTTGCCCAAAAGCCTGCTATTGCTAGCCATGTATAGCAATAGCGTGGGTCACCACGTGCTACTGATAGACATTACTTGTAGTGCCGTATCAGTAGCGCGCCACCCCGCACTATTGATACACCTAATACGCGCGTTACTGCTAGGCTTTTCCCTAGTAGTGAAAGGCCATGGCACCAGCCAGAGGGTGTAACACCATGTTGAGATATAATAACTCATATTTTCAGCATAATCTCACCCACCTTTCAACTAAGTTCCTCTAGACAATTTCATCCACAAGTGCTATCAAGTCTATTAAAATTAACAAGATGGGGTTGAGCATGTCAAACATCACTTCCATTACAATTTCTCAACTCCCAAGTCTTGAGATACTTTCTCTTGTGTCAACTTCTACTTGGTTAATTTCATTTCATTTTAAAAAATGTCCTGCTGCAAGTCTTAGTTGTCCAAACTAAAGAAAACAAAGGCTACAAAATTATTTCAGCTACTAGAGCAAAACCTTTATATCAACTATCAAGACTCACTCCCATCCACACACATCACACATACAACTCCTACATCTACTTGAAGTATCAAGTGCAAAAGACGAGGGTCGTAGAACATACCTTCACAGTTGCGAATTTACACACTTATCTTCCTTACTCTTGCATTCCTTGTTGTCTTGGCATAGATCAACTCCTCTGAAACCAAAATGCAAATGAACTCCAAGGAGATAAATAAGAACAAGAGCAAAGCAAAGCTTGTTTTTTTTTGGTTTTTGAGATTTTGAAAACTAATTTAAAACAAAAAATTGCAAAGGCAAAAGCATATAAAAAGCAAAGTGTTGGAACAGATCAACATTTGTGTTTTGAAGATCCTCTAGCTTAAGTACAACTAGATTACAATTTATTCAAATACCGCCAGATCTTGATGTAGAAGTGGTGATAACCTCCCTCAGGTTTAGGCTTTTGCAATCCCAAATCAGTGAGATCATTGCGGTGGTTGGTCAGGAGTCCACTCTTTACTCTAGTTGGATAAATACATGTTCATGTAGGTGGATGTGCTCCTTAGGGACGATGTGAGGTTGCTTATATCATCAATAGAGCCATGGTGGCTGCTGAGGTCCACGTAGGTGGTGTAGTCTTGTTGGGTCTGCTCTTCCTCTTCATCGGTGGCATGTTCCTCTTCATCAACTTTTTCAGGTTCTGGCCCTTCTTGGTCAAAATATGCATCCCCTTCCTCTGCAACATAATGCATTTACCCATTCTTGATGGACAAAAGGTTAGGCATATGTGTGGGAAACAAGTATGCCACTCCAGGAATTTTGATAAAGACGGTCATTACGAACTAGTACCATACTAGCACTACTAAGAACATGAATGTTAACAAGGGTGTTACCTACCATGGGGCACAAATGACTATACAGTCAAGGCAAAGGGAGTTGTCCAACATGGCGATCACTCCTCCACAGACGATATATCCCTGTGCATGATTTTTGATGGGGGGATAGACCCTGGGTAGCCTCATCCACACCCTAGCAGATTTCAAGACATCCGGGCTAGCACAGCCGCTCAGTCTGACTGGTCCCAAGGCCGACTCCTACTAGGCGGCCCTTTATCTCCTCAAAGTCTGCACCCACCTTCTACGACAAGACAGGGCGTGGCAACAGTGCCACCTGTAACCCATGAATCCCGGAAGGAACGTGGCCATAGTACAGGCGTACCGGGCAGACATCCCTCGCCTGGCACGACACTATAGCCATGCGGACCCTGATGATGCCTACGTCAGCCAGGACCATGCTCCCACGACGGGTGGTCGGTGTCGGTGTCAAAACCGGCTGATCTCGGGTAGGGGGTCCCGAACTGTGCGTCTAGGCGGATGGTAACAGGAGACAAGGGAGACGATGTTTTTACCTAGGTTCGGGCCCTCTCGATGGAGGTAAAATCCTACTCCTGCTTGATTAATATTGATGATATGGGTAGTACAACAGTAGATCTACCACGAGATCGGAGTGGCTAAACCCTAGAATCTAGCCTATGGTATGATTGTTGTTCGTCCTACGGACTAAAACTCTCCGGTTTATATAGACACCAGAGAGGGCTAGGGTTACACAGAGTCGGTTACAATGGGAGGAGATCTTCATATCATATCGCCAATCTTGCCTTCCACACCAAGGAAAGTCCCATCCAGACACGGGACGGAGTCTTCAATCTTGTATCTTTATAGTCCGGGAGTCCAGCCAAAGGTCTTAGTCCGGCCATCCGGACACCCCCTAATCCAGGCCTCCCTCTATAGCCCCTGAACCAGGCTTCAATGACGACGAGTCTGGCGCGCAAGTTGTCTTCCGCATTGCAAGGCGGGTTCTCCTGCAAATTCTCTGTATCCATCAAATAGTGTCCGGCTTCTAGGGTGTGCTGTCCTCCTCGTCTTGTGTGCCCCATAATGACATTCTTCCATGCGTCAAATGAATGCGAAAAGCCAGGGGTTTTTCTTTTCACTAACCCCCCCGGTTGCGTTAATGAGCCGCCCAGGGGATTTAGATCCAACTCGCACCATCTTCCCTCCGCGAGTCTTCTTCAGAGCGCCTCTGACAGAGATCCATTCCAACATGGCCAGTCGATGCCGCATCTCTAGCCCTCGGCGCGGAGATTGGGGACGGTGCTCCATCCCACATAGCGAGTTAGTAGTGCTTCAGTCCAAGGGGCTTCTCCCCCCAGCATATATGGTCCCTGTTCGAGCCGGGATTGCTGCCTATAGCGGCGGAGAGCAGGCGGAGGGCGTTCCCAATCCATCTCAAGGAGAGCGGGTATTCCTAGTCCCTTATTTGATGAGAGGACTAGGATTTCCAATTCATCCGTTTCTCTGAGGGTTGCTAGAGTTCTACGGCCTCCAGCTACATAACCTCACGCCCGCCTCCATTTTGCACATCGCGGGCTTCGTGGCCCTCTGCGAGCTATTCTTGGGTGTTCAGGCCCATTTCGCGCTGTGGAAGAGGTTGTTTTGCCTTGTGCCCCGTTCTCAGGAGGGGTCTATTTATCAGGTGGGCGGAGCCGAACTATGGCGCGTCGCCGGGACCGGATATCTATCCGGCACCCCAAAGAGGTCGTCCGAAGACTGGCCCTCAGAGTGGTTTTATATAGACGACGTCCCCCTGCCGGACCCTGTACGGATCGGACTCCCTGAGTTCAATAATGCCCCGTTGAAGAAGCGCCTGAGTTGGCGCCCACGGAACCCTCAGAGGGAAGCTGACAGGGACGTCGTGTACCTGATGAGCTGGATAAGGTTGTTGGCTCACTCCGGACTGACCATGATTAAGGTCATGGCTGTATGCATTACGCGAGGGGTGCAGCCGCTTCAATACAGAGGCCACCCCATGTGGGATTTCAACGGGGAGGATGACGCCACCCGGTGCGGTCGCAAGGGGCGAGATTCGGCCGCCACTTTAACTAGAATCTTATCCGCTTTGTACAAGGGGGAAGAGGAAGAATTCCTCCATGTCAACCCGGAAGGTGGATTCTCTATGTACAATCCTCCTAGTTTGGTGAGCGGACACTTTCACTTGCCTATCCGTTTGTGAAATTCCCGTAGTTGAGTACTTAGACTTAGTAATGTTCAAACGCAGGAGCTGCGCCAGGCTGTGAAGGAAATAAAGAAGTGCGGATCGGATCGAGATTCCGGCACAACGGTATGGCGTGCGGATTTAACGCCTAGGGTTTATGCCCTTGAGTCTTACTAATGCTCATGATTTTCTTAGGAAGAAGAGAGCCCGTCGGACTATGTCCGATGGCCAAGGTTCGAGGCCGGGTCCAGAAACGGAGGCGGACACGGGACGCGCCTCGGGCGCTCCTCTGACAAAGGGCGCCGACGGGCTATCTGCCACCAATTTAGAGGTGGAGAGTGCCCTGAACCGCAGGCGTCGCCGGACTATTCTTCGTGACGCGTGTTTTTCCCCAGAGGCGTTGGACGCCTTTAATACAGAAGATGCGTATCTCCGTGCTGCTCAAAATGGTCTAGCCAGAGCCACGGAGCAGTATGTGAAAGACATACAGGTGAGTAAAATTGAAGGTTATATATGTCAGTAGCCCCCGAGACTTGAAACAGTGAAGATAATTGTTTGAAGGATCATGTGCTATGCAGTGTCTTACAAAGAAGAACACGCAATTGTCCCAGGAGTTCGAAGAGTGCAAGGCTCAGCTCGAGGCCACATTGCCCACTTCAGAGAATGTCAAGGGGATGCCCGCAGGTAATATGTGCTTCGAAAGGTACTTCCGTTTTGAAATGCGGCAGGCGTGCAACCCTAATGATAATAATGCAGATGAGGCCGGAGTGAATCCGGACCAGCAACAACTCCTACGCCAACTAAAGGCTGGCGAGAGCGTGCTGACAAGGGTGAGGCAAGAGAAGAACAAGCTTCAAGACGCCAATACCCAGCTAGGCGAGGAACTGAAAGATGTTCGTATTCAGCTGTCTTCTGCCGTGAAGGAGAATCGGCGAATTCTACGCGACATTTTTAGTAAGTGCTTGAATGAACCTTTGAAAAAAGAATTCGGTGAGGAAGTCGATTGACAGAGCTATGTCTGTAGGTCTACTGACGGGTCGTCCGGCGGAGGAAATGCCCGGTTCATCGGGAGACCTTCTTCCCGAGCTATTGCAACTACACGAGCGAGTTCGGCAGGCAATGCAAAGCATCATCCAGGCTATGTGGCCATCCCTCTCCGTGCCCGAAGGCCTTGAGGAGCTTGCCAAGAAGCTGGAGGGAGTGCGGCAGCGCTTCCGGTTGTGGAAGATATCGGCTTGCCGTCAAGGTGCCAGGGAGGCCTGGGCCATGGTGAAGACTCGGTACACGAAGGCTGACCCAAACCACATGGCCGAGGTCGGCCCTATAGGTCCGAACGGAAAGGAGATCCCGCTCAGCTGAGCATATGGCTAGGTAGAGCTGGCTGCAAAGTATTCCCAACAGGACTGTAAATTAGACCGCCTGTTGGATGGCATTGAAGAAGAATATGCCGAGTCGAATTGACTCTGTAAAAATGACATAAAAAATGTCTTCTAGCCGGATTGTAGATCGTTTGTCATTGCGGACCATTTCGCTTCGACCTCTGGACCCTATAGTCCGGAGTGTGTCCGAATACCCTCTCGGTTATGTAAGAACCGGGGCATGTATGGAGACAAGGCGTAGGGGTCATAAGTGCTTTAGTAGACAAGTGCCCAACTAGTTATGTTATATTACATGGTTAGTAAGAAACATCTTCCAGAGAGAATAGTTCCGTTAGGGGTTCCTTTCCCTGGGAGGCATGCCCTAAAGTGCATGTCCGAACTGCCGGAAAGAGCAGAAAAGCATCTGGGTGCAAATGAATGAATACGAAAGATCATCTTTTAGTTCATCGACCGAATATTCCCTTAAGAACGCTAGCTTTCGGCTTCACCCAGTCTGATGTAAACATCCGGCTGACCCGGCAGCAACAATCGCAGAGGTGCTCCCTTTACCACCTAGCCGAACGAACGGGAACGTAGGGGCAAGCACAGGAGCCAGACAACCCAGCTTGGCCAAAACTTAAGTCATATCGATGCATATAATGGTGTATAAAAGGTTCATGCGGAAGCATCACACATGTTTTGGGCATGAGGCCCGTTTTATATAAACTTCTTGGTAGAGAAGCCCCCAGGTATTATGGGCGCAGGTAGCGCGTCGGGTATGTGCGAATATTGCACATGCAAGCCCCTAAGGGTTTGTGAAAAAAAGGGGTAGGGAGAAGGAACAAAATCCCGGACTGCCAAAAATAAAAACAAAAAATAAAACAAAGGGACTAGGGAAGGAAACGAACACGGAATCCGGCGCTAGGCGTAGAACCTTCGTAGGCGTGCTGTGTTCCATGGGTTCGGCTCGAGTCGGTTATCCGATGCACTTCGCAGACGGTACGCTCCTCCGGTCAATACTTGGTCGATAATGAAGGGGCCCTCCCATTTGGGCTTTAATTTATCCTTTTTCTTGTCCGGCAGGCGTAGAACTAGTTCGCCAACGTTATAGGTTTTGGCCCGTACTTCTCTGCTTTGGCTTCGAGCCTATTGTTGATAGAATGCGGAACGAGCCCTTGCCACGTCGCGCTCCTCTTCCAATGCGTCCAAGCTGTTATGCCGATCGAGGTCGGCTTCTCTTTCTTCGTACATGCGCACTCGAGGTGAGTCATGGATTATGTCGCATGGCAGTACTGCCTCTGCGCCATATACCATAAAAAATGGTTTGAATCCGGTAGTGCGATTCGGCATGGTCCGCAGCCCCCAGAGTACGGAGTCAAGGTCCTCTACCCAGTGCGTGTTAGATTCCTTGAGGGATCGCACTAGTCTGGGTTTGATGCCGCTCATAATGAGACCATTGGCCCGTTCGACTTGACCGTTAGTTTGAGGGTGATAGACTGAAGCATAGTCAAGCTTGATGCCCATGTTTTTGCACCAAAGTTTGACTTCATCGGCCGTGAAGTTTGTGCCGTTGTCGGTTATGATGCTGTGGGGGACGCCGTAACGGTGTACGACCCCGGATATGAAGTCTACCACTGGTCCGGATTTCTGCCATCTTTACAGGTTTGGCTTCTATCCATTTGGTGAATTTGTCCACCATGACCAGTAGATATTTTTGCTTGTGGGTTCCTCCTTTAAGGGGTCCGACCATGTCAAGCCCCCAGACCGCGAAAGGCCAGGTAATGGGTATAGTTTGTAGGGCGGTAGGTGGCATGTGGCTTTGGTTGGCGAATAACTAGCAACCAACACATCGTTGCACTAAGTCCTGAGCGTCTGCCCGGGCCGTTGGCCAATAAAATCCGGTATGGAAGGCCTTGCTTACAAGGGCCCGGGCTGCAGCGTGGTGCCCGCCGAGTCCGGCATGAATTTCAGCTAAAAGGTCTCACCCTTCCTCTTCGGAGATACACCTTTGAAGGACCCCGGTTGTGCTTTTCTTGTAGAGCTCTCCCTCGTGGACTTTGTAGGCTTTAGATCACCGCACTATGCAGTGGGCCTCGTTTTGGTCCTCGGGAAGTTCCTGCCTAGTTAGGTAGGCTAGGAATGGATCTGTCCAAGGGGCAATGATTGCCATTATTGCGTGGGCTGACGGCGTTGTTTCGTTGGTAGAGCCCCCAACTGTGTCAGAATGTTCGGTGAGGGGCAGTGTAGTTGTGGCCGGGCTATTGTTTCCGGATTCTCCTTCCCATGATATAGATGGCTTGAACAGCCTTTCTAGGAAGATGTTGGGAGGGATGGCCTCCCGCTTGGCGCCAATGCGTGCCAGCACGTCTGCTGCTGGGTTATTTTCCCGGACTATGTGATGAAATTCGAGCCCCTCAAACTGAGCCGACATCTTTAAGATGGTGTTGCGGTAAGCTGCCATTTTCGGATCCTTGGCGTCGAAGTCTCCATTTATTTGGGTTATTGCGAGATTTGAATCCCCACGGACCTCTAGGCGCTAAATGCCCATGGAGACTGCCATTCGCAGGCCATGTAAAAGGGCCTCGTATTAGGCTGCGTTGTTGGAATCCGTGTACATTATCTGAAGTACGTATTGGACTGTGTCCCCTGTTGGGGACGTCAGAACAACGCCAGCCCCCAGGCTAGCCAACATTTTGGAGCCGTCGAAGTGCATGATCCAGTTGGAGTATGCGCCGTATTCTTTAGGGAGTTCGGCTTCAGTCCATTCGGCGATGAAGTCGGCCAAAACCTGCGACTTAATAGCTCGCCTTGGCTTGTAGGTTATGTAGAACGGGAGGAGCTTGATGGCCCATTTGGAAATCTAGCCCGTTGCGTCGCGGTTGTTTATAATATCATTAAGGGGTACTTCGGATGCCACTGTTATGGAGCACTCTTGAAAGACTCCCAGGGCCGCAATGCGATCCAAGAGCTCGTTCAGGGAGAAGAGCTCCATCGGATCTAACTTCTCGGCAAACTCCGAGTTGATGTGAAGATTGCTTTCGATGGCCCGAGAGGTCATCGTCGGCGCGACGGCCGGACAGGCGGTCATCAAAAACCTGCCTAGCCGGCGAGTTTGGCCGACAGCCAAAGCTCCTTTAGCAACGACGCCGTCTTTAAAGACGGGATGCGGCATCCTTCCTGATGGTGACGACACAGCGGAACTCTCAATGAAAGCACCAATGTCGGTGTCAAAACCGGCGGATCTTGGGTAGGGGGTCCCGAACGGTGCGTCTAGGCGGATGGTAACAGGAGACAAGGGACACGTTGTTTTTACCCAGGTTCGGGCCCTCTCGATGGAGGTAAAACCCTACTCCTGCTTGATTAATATTGATGATACGGGTAGTACAAGAGTTGATCTACCACGAGATCGGAGTGGCTAAACCCTAGAATCTAGCCTATGGTATGATTGTTGTTCGTCCTACGGACTAAAACTCTCCGGTTTATATAGACACCGGAGAGGGCTAGGGTTACACAGAGTCGGTTACAATGGGAGGAGATCTTCATATCGTATCGCCAAGCTTGCCTTCCACGCCAAGGAAAGTCCCATCCGGACACGGGACGGAGTCTTAAATCTTGTATCTTCATAGTCCGGGAGTCCGGCCAAAGGTCTTAGTCTGGCCATCCGGACACCCCCTAATCCAGGACTCCCTCAGTCGGTGTGGCTCGTAGGCGGTGGACCCCACCAGCCCACGTATCACCACAAGGCGGCGAGGCCTGGGCAGGCGGCCACGAGCGCAGGCCGGCTCCTGGGAGGCGGCAGCCCCTCCCCTCGGAGTCTGTGCACCATTAACCAGAGGTGACGAGGTGTGGCTATAGTGATCGCCCACCAGGCGGCGACACTGTAACCATGCGCCCCCCGACCAAGCAATCGTCATCAGGGGTGAGGCTACAGTGTGGCCTGGTCCCCCTAGCCTGCGGGCAGCGTACCCTACCTGTTGGCCGAGTTCACGGTAGTTGGTAGGGCCCACCAGGCTGTGGGCCCTAGCTGTCGACGGAGAAGCTGGAGCCCAAACTCACGGCCGGGTCCTACTACCAGCCAGATTACCATTGTACCCTGGGGGTAGGCCTATATAAACCCTCCAGGGTCACCCATGCAAAGGGTTTAGCCCTTAGATCATTTCACACCCACATAACTAAGGAGATGTAGAGCTAGATGCCTTCTTCCTCCTCTAGCCCGAATAGCTCAAGGAGCAACCTTGTATTCTCTATTGATCATAGTGATGCGGAGACCCCATAGAGCAGGATTAGGGGTGTTATCTCCACGAAGAGGCCCGAACCTGGGTAAGACCCGACGTTGTTTGAGGTCTTGCCTACTCACGCTTCTAGAGCCCGGCAATGTTCTATTGACCCCCTACATGATTAGCCATCCGTTGGCATATGTCGAGCAAATACCACGACATTTGGTGCCCAGCATGGGGCGAGGCGCACCATTGGCCGGAGACACGTTCTGGACGGGAACCCGTTTCCTTCCCCGTGAGCGCAGCCAACCCAGCTTGCTCGATGGCGCTTGCGCCGATGCTTTGCACGACATAGAGGCCATCTGCGCCGCGAGCTCCCTCGCCGATCTCCTCGGCGGAGTCCACCTCGCTGACGAGCATGCCCCCATCATGTGTTTGGCCAGCTCCGAGAGGTGCCTCGTCTACTTCCTCGGCAAGATCCACATCACTGACGAGCCCGCCTCTGACCTGGAGTCCGTTGGCTCCACCGCTCCGCCCGTCGAGATGATCATTGACTCCGACGCGGCAGATGCTGATGCCTACCCCGACCACGTAGAGATCATCGACAACACACTCCCTCATGCCGACAGCATCACCAGCGCTAGCACCATCATGGAGGTGCCGGTCATCAGTCAGGACGGAGCCTCAGCCTGAGCAGACCAGGATCCGATCCGTTCGGCCCTGCGAGCCCTCGCCACCCCGGTCGAGGATGGCACGGTCAGCGCGACGCTAGAGGCACACCGCCTCTTGCTGATCGACAATGCCAAGCAGCTGGCCACCGCGAAGCGTCTCACTAACGCCTACCAGCGCGAGGTCGACCGCACTGTAGGCGGCACTCCGGCTGCTGGAGAGCCCAGCCGGCTGGGCGCAGTCCGACAGTGCGGCGCCGGTATCGCCAGCATCTTCAGGGCCGACCGCCCTGTATATGCCACGCCCATGGAGAACATGTGCGCTGCCCAGGCGGCAGCAGAAGAGATGGATAACCTAGAGGGAGACGAGAAGCGTGACATGATGGAGCGCCTTTAGCATCTCCTCGACGCGGCCGCCTTCCAGCATGAGGCTGCCCACCGTGCGGCAGATCCCGGCGTGCAAGATGAGAACCGCCATTCTCACCGAGAGCATGGCACGACCTCTCGGTCCCTGACACGCGGCGCCCACGACCGGAGGGACCCGGAGCCGGCTGCTAGCCGTAGTCGGCGCACGCACCTCATGATTGAGTGTGACCAAGACGGCCGCCCGGCCAAGAGCAGTGGAACGACACAAAGACTGCCCGCCTCCCCCGCGTAGGAAGAGGCGCGTCTCCCCGCCGCCTGCTGGGCACCCGACTCTCGGAGACCGGCTGGGTCACCGTGAAATAACTGGAGAGAATGATGCCCGCCACCGGATCGACCGACTTGCTCGATCCCTGGCGATAGAAGAAGAAGATGCAGTCTGCCCGCCTTGCTTCGCCCCCGCATACGTGACGAGCCCTTTCCCATATGGTTCTCGCTCCCACGAGACATACCCAAGTACAACGGCTCCATGAAGCCGGACGATTGGCTAGTGGACTACTCCACCGCAGTCAACATAGCAAGCGGCAATAGGCGTGTTGCCGTGAAGTTTGTTCCGCTCATGCTCCAGGGCACGGCACGGACATGGCTGAACAGCCTCAAGCCGTACAGCGTTAACAGTTGGCTGGACTTTACTGAGGTGTTCATCCGCAACTTCACCAACACATACAAGCGACCGCCCAAGCCTCGCGAACTCTCCATGTGTGTCCAAGGCCCGACTGAGTCCACCCGCGATTACTTAACACAATGGCGCGAGCTGCGCAACTCCTGCGAAGGGGTGCACGAGGTGGAGGCTATAGAGTACTTCACCGCCGGCTGCCGAGAGGGCACCTTGCTCAAGCACAAGCTCCTCTGTGACAAACCGGCCACCCTCGACGAGCTGCTGATCATAGCAGACAAGTATGCCACGGCTGACTTCTCCATGAAGTCGGAGCTCTGAGTGGACTGATACGTCTCCCACATATCTATAATTTTTTATGTATTCATGCCATGTTTATAATATTTTTACATGCTTTTTGTATGATTTGGTTACAACTAACCCGGACTGACGTTGTTTCCAGCAGAACTACCATGGTGTTGTTTTTGTGCAGAAATAAAAGTTCTCGGAATGTGCTGAAAATCAACGGAGATTTTTTTGGAAAATATAAAAAATACCGGAACAAAAAGTTACCGGAGAGGAGTCCTGTGGGGCCCACGAGGGTGGGGGCGCGCCCCTATGCCTCGTGGACTCCTTGTGGGTCCCCCTAACTTGTTCTCGACACCAAACCCTCTTATAAATACAGAAACCCCCACAATATAACCTAGATCGGGAGTTCCGCCGCCGCAAGCCTCTGTAGCCACCAAAAACCTCTCAGGAGCCTGTTCCGGCACCCTGCCGGAGGGGGAATCCAATACCAGTGGCCATCTTCATCATCCCGACGCTCTCCATGACGAGGAGGGAGTAGTTCACCATCGGGGCTGAGGGTATGTACCGGTAGCTATGTGTTTGATCTCTCTCTCTCTCTCTCTCTCTCTCTTGTTCTTGATTTGGCACGATCTTGATGTACCGCGAGCTTTGCTACTATAGTTGGATCTTATGATGTTTCTCCCTGTCTACTCTCTTGTAATGGATTGAGTTTTCCCTTTGAAGTTCTCTTATCGGATTGAGTCTTTAAGGATTTGAGAACACTTGATGCATGTCTTGCATGTGCTTCTCTGTGGTGACAACGGGATATCACGTGATTCACTTGATGTATGTTTTGGTGATCAACTTGCGGGTTCGGTGACCTTGTGAACTTATGCATAGGGGTTGGCACATGTTTTCATCTTGACTCTTAGATACTTTGGGGCAGTCTATGAAGTTCTTTGTGTTGGTTTGAATAGATGAATCTGAGATTGTGTGATGCATATCGTATAATCATACCCACGGATACTTCAGGTGACATTGGAGTATCTAGGTGACATTAGGTTTTTGGTTCATATGTGTCTTAAGGTGTTACTTTACTACGAACTCTAGGGCTATCTGTGACACTTATAGGAATAGCCCAATGGATTGATCGGAAAGAATAACTTTGATGTGGTTACATACCCTACAATAATCTCTTTGTTTGTTCTCCGCTATTAGTGACTTTGGAGTGATTCTTTGTTGCATGTTGAGGGATTGTTATATGATCTAACTGTTTTATCCTTGTTGAGAGAACTTGCGTTAGTGAAAGTATGAAACGTAGGCCTTGTTTCTAATCATTGCAATATCGTTTTCGTTCATGTTTGTTACTAGTTACCTTGCTGTTTTTATAATTTCAGATTATAAAAACCTATATCTACCATCCATATTGCACTTGTATCACCATCTGTTCGTTGAACTAGTGCACCTATACAATTTACCATTGTATTGAGGGCACAAGAGACTCTTTGTTATTTTGTTGCAGGGTTGTTTGAGAGATACCATCTTCATCCTACGCCTCCCACGGATTGATAAACGTTAGGTCATCCACTTGAGGGAAATTTGCTACTTTCCTACAAACCTCTGCACTTGGAGGCCCAACAACTTCTACAAGAAGAATTTTGTGTAGTAGACATCAAGCTCTTTTATGGCGCTGTTGCCAGGGAGGTTAGTGCTTAAAGGTATATCTTTAGATCTTGCAATCGAATCATTTTGTTTCTTGTTTTATCACTAGTTTACTCTATAAAAGAAAACTACAAAAAATGGAATTGAGGGTGCCTCATATGCTTCACTTTTTAATGTCTTTCATGAAAATGATGGAAAGGAAGATTGTGCTCAAGTGCTAGAAGAAGAACGCATTAAAATGTTTGGCACTAAATATTTGAATGATGAGCATGATTGCAAGGTTGTTAGTATGAATTCTTTGAATATCCATGATGCTAATGATATGCAAAGCCACAAGCTTGGTGATGCTATGTTTGATGAAGATGATATTTTTTGCCCCCCAAATTTTGATATGCAAATTTGTTATGATGATAGCATGCGTCCTACTTATGATGATTATATTGATAAAAGTGGGTTTGGAAGAGTGTCAACTTTATGAAGTAATGATCCCACTTTGGAGGATGTTCAATATTATTGTGATAATTATGGAAGTGGATTTGGAGAGGTCATGACTTTATTTAGTAATGAATTCACTATTTCGGAAGAGGTTCCTACTGATTATGAGAACAAAGTTGCTGTCTACGATGATTATTGTGATGACATGTATGCTATAAAGAATAATGATAACCATGAAACTTTTCATCTTGATTTTAATTTTCAATTGGGTTATGCCTCACATGATAGTTATTTTGCTGAGTTTGCTCCCACTATCCCGAATGAAAAGAATTTTGCTTATGTGGAGAGTAGTAAAATTTACATGCTTGTAGATCATGAAAAGAATGCTTTATGTGATAGTTATATTGTTGAATTCATTCATGATGCTACTGAAAATTATTATGAGGGAGGAATATATGGTTGTAGGAATTGCAATAATATCAAGTTTCCTCTCTATTTGTTGAAAATCTTGAAGCTTTGCTTGTTTTGCTTTCCTATGCTAGTTGACTCTTGTTCCCATAAGTTGTTTGCTCACAAAATCCCTATGCATAGTAAGTGGGTTAGGCTTAAATGTGCTATTCATATGCTTCATGATGCTCCCATTACGTTTCAATTCTTATCTTCTATGTGAGCATCATTGAAATCATCATGCCTAACTAAAAGGAATTAAAGAAAAGCGCTTGTTGGGAGACAACCCAATATTTACCCCTACTGTTTTTGTGTGTTCACATGATTAAGATACTGTAGTAATCATGTTGTATAGCTTTTGTTTCAATAAAGTGCCAAGTAAGACCTTTAGGATAGCTTACGGTGATAGTTGTGTTGATCCTCCTGAAAATCCGAAACTGTTGCGCCCAGTAAATTAGTTTTGATAATTCACAGAAATGTGCTTTTGATCTGATTATTTTTTCTCGGGATTGGTAGACAAATTTCTCAGGTTTTCCTTATTTCCTAGGATTTTTAGAGTTACATAAGTATTCTAGAATTACATATTGCTACATACTATTCTGTTTTTGACAAATTCTGTTTTTCACGTGTTGTTTGCTTATTTTGATGAATCTATGAGTAGTGTCGGAGGGTATGAACCATAGAGAAGTTTGAATACAGTAGATGTTACACCAATATGAATTTACAATGAGTTCACAATAGTACCTAAGTGGTGGTTTATTTTTTTATACTAACGGAGCTTACGAGTTTTCTGTTAAGTTTTGTGTTGTCAAGTTTTCATGTTTTGGGTAAAGATTCGATGGACTATGGAATAAGGAGTGGCAAGAGCCTAAGCTTGGGGATGCACAAGGCACCCCAAGGTAATATTGATCGACAATCAAGAGCCTAAGCTTGGGAATGCCCCGGAAGGCATCCCCTCTTTCGTCTTCGTTCATCGGTGACTTTACTTGGAGCTATATTTTTATTCACCACATGATATGTGTTTTGCTTGGAGCATCATGCCATTTTATTTTGTTTTGCTTGTTGTTTGAATAATATCCCAAGATCTGAAATTCTTAAATGTTAGAGAGTCTTCACATAGTTGCATAATTATTCGACTACTCATTGATCTTCATTTATATCTTTTGGAGTAGTTTGTGTTTGCTCTAGTGCTTCACTTATATCTTTTAGAGCATGACGGTAGTTTTATTTTGAAGAAATAGATGAACTCTCATGATTCATTTATATCATTTTGAGAGTCTTAAACAACATGGTAATTTTCTTTGGTTATGAATTTAGTCCTATATGATAGGCATCCAAGAGGGATATACTAAAAACTTTCATATAAAGTGCATTGAATACTATGAGAAGTTTGATTCTTTATGATTGTTTTGAGATATGAAGATGGTGATATTAGAGTCATGCTAGTGGAGTAATTGTGAATTGGAGAAATACTTGTGTTGAAGTTTGTGATTCCCGTAGCATGCACGTATGG
Source organism: Triticum dicoccoides (assembly GCF_002162155.2). Taxonomy (NCBI): domain Eukaryota; kingdom Viridiplantae; phylum Streptophyta; class Magnoliopsida; order Poales; family Poaceae; genus Triticum; species Triticum dicoccoides. The sequence continues at coordinate 681,889,982 of NC_041391.1, forward strand.
TGAACTGTTATGTGATGAAGTCGGAGCATGATTTATTTTTTGATTGTCTTCCTTATGAGTGGAGGGTGGGATCACGCGATGGTTAACTCCTACCAACCCATCCCCTAGGAGCATGCGCGTAGTGCTTGGTTTTGATTTTAGATTTTTGCAATAAGTATGTGAGTTCTTTATGAATAATGTTGAGTCGATGGATTATACGCACTCTCACCCTTCCACCATTGCTAGCCTCTGTAGTGCCGTGCAAATTTTGCCGGTACCATACACCCACCATTACCTTCCTCAAAACAGCCACCATAACTAACTATTACGGCATTTCCACAGCCATTCCGGGATATATTGCCATGCAAATTTCCACCGTTCCGTTTATTATGACACCCTTCATCATTATCATTTTGCTTTGCATGATCATGTAGTTGACATCGTATTTGTGGCAAAGCCACCGTTCATAATTTTTCCATACATGTCACTCTTTATTCATTACACATCTCGGTACACCGTCGGAGGCTTAAATATAGAGTCATATCTTTGTTCTAAGTATCGAGTTGTAATTCATGAGTTGTAAGTAAACAAAAGTGTGATGATCATCATTATAAGAGTATTGTCCCAGTGAGGAAAGGACGATGGAGACTATGATTCCCCCACAAGTCAGGATGAGACTCCAGAAGAAATAAAAAATAAAAAAAGAGGCCAAAAAAAGAGAAGGCCCAAAAAAACAAAAAAAACAAAAAAAATGAGAGAAAAAGAGAGAAGGGGCAATGCTACTATCCTTTTACCACACTTGTGCTTCAAAGTAGCACCATGATCTTGATGATGGAGAGCCTCCTATGTTGTCACTTTCATATACTAGTGGGAAATTTTCATTATAGAACTTGGCTTGTATATTTCAATGATGGGCTTCCTCAAAATGCCCTAGTTCTTCATGAGAAAGCGAGTTGGATGCACACCCACTTAGTTTCTTTTTGAGCTTTCATATACTTATAGCTCTAGTGCATCCGTTGCATGGCAATCCCTACTCACTCACATTGATATCTATTGATGGGCATCGCCATAGCTCGTTGATACGCCTAGCTGATGTGAGACTATCTTCCTCCTTTTTGTCTTCCCCACAACCACCATATTCTATTCCACCTATAGTGATATGCTCATGGCTCACGCTAATGTATTGTGTGAAAGTTGAAAAAGTTTATTCTTACCACATTAGACAAGATTACATTGATAAATATGTTAGGTAGCATTGCACATCAAAAGTTTTGTTTTTATCATTTACCTACTCGAGGATGAGCATGAATTAAGCTTGGGGATGCTTGATACGTCTCCAACGTATCTATAATTTTTGATGTATTCATGCCATGTTTATAATATTTTTACATGCTTTTGGTATGATTTGGTTAGAACTAGCCAAGACTGACACTGTTTTCAGCAGAACTAGCGTGGTGTTGTTTTTTGTGCAGAAATAAAAGTTCTCGGAATGCGCTGAAAATCAACGGAGATTTTTTTGGAAAAGATAAAAAATACTGGAACAAAAATTTATCGGAGAGGTGTCCCGTGGGTCCCACGAGGGTGGGGGCGACCACCCCCTGGGGCGCGCCCCTGTGCCTCGTGGACTCCTCATGGGTCCCCCTAACTTGTTCTCGACGCCAAACCCTCCTATAAATACAGAAACCCACAGAAAATAACCTAGATCGGGAGTTCCACCGCCGCAAGCCTCTGTAGCCACCAAAAACATCTCGGGAGCCCATTCTGGCACCCTGCCGGAGGGGGAATCCATCACCGGCGGCCATCTTCATAATCCCGGCGCTCTCCATGACGAGGAGGGAGTAGTTCACCCTCGGGGCTGAAGGTATGTACCGGTAGCTATGTGTTTGATCTCTCTCTCTCTCTCTCTCTATCTATCTATCTATCTCTATCTCTCTATCTCTCTCTCTCTCGTGGATTGATTTGGCACGATCTTGATGTACCGCGAGCTTTGATACTATAGTTGGATCTTATGATGTTTCTCCCCGTCTACTCTCTTGTAATGGATTGAGTTTTCCATTTGAAGTTATCTTATCGGATAGAGTCTTTAAGGATTTGAGAACACTTGATGCATTTCTTGCATGTGCTTATCTGTGGTGACAATGGGATATCACGTGATTCACTTGATGTATGTTTTGGTGATCAACTTGCGGGTTCAGTGGCCTTTCGAACTTATGCATAGGGGTCGGCACACACTTTCGTCTTGACTCTCCGGAAGAAACTTTGGGGCATTGTATGAAGTTCTTTGTGTTGGTTTGAATAGATGAATCTGAGATTGTGTGATGCATATCGTATAATCATACAGACGGATACTTCAAGTTGTAGGAAATATGCCCTAGATGCAATAATAACGTTATTATTTATTTCCTTCTTTTGGGATAAATGTTTATTATTCATGCTAGAATTGTATTAACCGGAAACTTAGTACATCTGTGAATACATAGACAAACATAATGTCACTAGTATGCCTCTACTTAACTAGCTCGTTGAATCAAAGATGGTTGTGTTTCCTAACCATAGACATTAGTTGTCATTTTATTAACGGGATCACATCATTAGAGAATGATATGATTGACTTGACCCATTCCGTTAGCTTAGCACTTGATCATTTAGTTTGTTGCTATTGCTTTGTTCATGACTTATACATGTTCCTATGACTATGAGATTATGCAACTCCCGAATACCGGAGGAACACTTTGTGTGCTACCAAACATCACAACGTAACTAGGTGATTATAAAGGTGCGCTACAGGTGTCTCTAATGGTACTTGTTGAGTTGGCATAGATCGAGATTAGGATTTGTCACTCTGATTGTTGGAGAGGTATCTCTGGGCCCTCTCGGTAATGCACATCACTATAAGCCTTGCAAGCAATGTGACTACTGAGGTAGTTGCAGGATGATACATTACGGAACGAGTAAAGAGACTTGCCGGTAACGAGATTGAACTAAGTAACATACCGATGACAAAGGGAACAACGTATGTTGTTATGCGGTTTGACCGATAAAGATCTTCGTAGAATATGTAGGAGCCAATATGAGCATCCAGGTTCCGCTATTGGTTATTGGCCGGAGACGTGTCTCGGTAATGTCTACATAGTTCTCGAACCCGTAGGGTCCGCACGCTTAACGTTCAGTGACGATCGGTATTATGAGTTTATGTGTTTTGATGTACCGAAGGTAGTTCAAAGTCTCGGATGAGATCAGGGACATGACGAGGAGCCTCGAAATGGTCGAGCCATAAAGATCGATATATTGGAAGGCTATATTCAGACATCGGAAATGTTCCGAGTGATTCGGGTATTTTTCAGGGTACTGGAGAGTTACGGGAATTCGCTGGGAGAAGTATTGGGCCTTATTGGGCCATACGGAAATAGAAGAGGCAGGCCAAAGGAAGGAGGCGTGCGCCCCCCTCCCCCCGACTAGGGGAAAGGGGGCGGTGCCCCACCTTGCCCTTTCCTACTCCCTCTCTCTTTCACTCTTTCTTATCTCCTACTCCGGAAAGGAAAAGTGGAATCCTACTAGGACTTCGGAGTCCTAGTAGGACTCCCCACACTTGGCGCGCCCCCTCTAGGCCCGGCCTCCTCCTCCTCCCTCCTTTATATATGTGCGCAGGTGACACCCCAAAGGCACAACCGATACACAAGTTGATCATTGATCTTTAGCCGTGTGCGGTGCCCTCCTTCACCATAATCCACCTCGATCATATCGTTGCGGTGCTTAGGCGAAGCCCTGCGTTGGTAGCTTCATCAACACTATTATCATGCCGTCGTAATGAAGGAACTCTCCCTCAAAGCTCTACTAGATCGTGAGTTCGTGGGACGTCACCGAGCTGAACGTGTGCAGATCGCGGAGGTGTCGTACTTTTGGTATTAGGATCGGTCGATCGTGAAGACGTACGACTACATCAACCGCGTTGTCATAACGCTTCGGCTTACGGTCTACGAGGGTACGTGGACGACACTCTCCCCTCTCGTTGCTATGCATCACCATGATCTTGCGTGTGCATAGGAATTTTTTGAAATTACTATGTTCCCTAACAGTACCATTTCGAGACTCCTCGTCATGCCCGTGATCACATTCGGGACTCCGAACTGCCTTCGACACATCAAAACACATAAACTCATAATATAACTGTCGTGGAAATATCACGTCAGATGTCCTCGTGAAAGGACTTAGTCGTGGAGCCATCGTAACGGGTTAGCTTAAAGGGGTTAAACCAGACAAAGGACACTAGGGTTTTTATACTAGTTCGGCCCCTTCGATGAAGGTAAAGGCCTACGTCTAGTTGTGATGGGATTATTGGGGTCTTGATAACCAGGGAGCTAAACACGCTATGCCTGGCTCTCGAGTTGTTGTTTTCTTGTCCCTGAACCGCCGCCGGGTCGTCCCCTTATATACACGGGTTGACGCCGCCCGGTTTACAGAGTCCCGAGGCCGGCTCAAAGAAGTGTCCGGCTCGGTCTCTCCTTTCCTAACTTACAATACAAGTTACATGACTATGGCGGTTTCCACTATGGGCCCTAATCCGCTTTTGGGCTCCGGGCATCTAAGCTTCATTAGTAAAGCGCCATCTTCTGGGTCTTCCTGGGCTTCAATACAGTTGATTGTGAACCGGCCCCTCCTGGGCAGTTTGTACTCAGTAGTTATATCCCCAACATTAGGCCCCAGATTGATTTGAACCTGTTCATGTCAATCTTCAGTACTTAGAAAAATTCTGTGAACATCTTGTTACACTTTTCGTAAACCGCCATGATGTCTTCTCCTGTAAACTTTGTTAAACCGCCATGACGTCATCCTCGGGACACAGCAACGGTTCATCATGATGTCATCTCCATATAAAAATATTAAAAAGATTCCCTTCATTAATGGTATCCCGAAGATCGAGGCGACAAGCGCGCCCTCTTTGCCGCTTCAGGCTCCTTGATTCTTGCGCCTGCTACTTATCCCTTTCTCCTTATAAATAAAGCCGGCGGGTCTTTCCATTCTCTCCCCTTGCCTCTTCTTCTTCCTCTCGCGAACCCCTACCGCTCGAGCTCCGCCACCGCCACAGAGCGCACCATCGTCTTCGTCCCCGACTGCTGCATCATCCTGAATCGAACCAGAGCTCGCGGCATCCCTCCGCAGTAGATCTGTACTGGTAAGTTTTCCCTTTTCCGCATCTTAAGATCTATGCTAGGGTTAGTGAGTTCATCTGTACAGTTCCTTGTTCATCTCAGTTCTTCGCATTTGCTTCTGCCATGATTTCTTTGATCCAACAGTAACGTAGATCTCGTGCGGTAGTTGCTCCGCATCCATTTTCAGCACTAGTAGATCTTCCTTCTTTCTAAAGAATCTTCAGTAGAACGCACGAACTTCTCTGTCCTGCTTAACGCCATTATAGGTCGCAGAAAATTTTCTTTATTGAAGCATGGTAGATCCAAACTTACTTCCTCATTGTGTGAGACTTGTTTCTGCAACACTTAGCAAATTTTCAGTTCTGTTGCTCCCCTCATAGGCGGTTTAACTTATCGAAAATCCTAACCCGCCTGGTACCATTATCCCTCTCTTAAACCGCCATTTAACTTGAGTAACAATAGTCGGTTTAACATGCATAATTTCCCAGTTTAACTCTGGTTGGTATACATCAACTTTGAATCGTAAACCGTCCTTTGTGCTTTATTTTCAGTTTGCTTTCCAATATGGCAAAGCAATTCGCCGCATGCAACTAGGTTCCGTCCCGGATTACTGAAACGCAACTTAACGGGTATGTCTTGACCGGCGCTTTGGCCAAGAAAGATGTTCTCCATTGGCGAGTTCCTGGCCCTGAATGTCCTCCAATACCTCAAGCCGGGGAAGTGATTGTGTTCATGCAGCACCTGGGCCGGGGTTTTAGCCTGCCCGGTTAAAAGTTTTTCCGGGATGTGCTCGCTAGTTTTCAACTCCATCCTCAGGATATTGGACCAAACTCTGTGTCCAACATATGCAACTTTCAAGTATTCTGCGAAGTTTATCTTCAAGAGGAGCCAACTGTGGAGCTTTTCAGAGACTTTTTCCACTTAAACCGCCAGACGAATTCTCTGACAGTCCCAACACTGAACTTGGCGGCGTATCAATTCAGAAAAGAAAAGAAGTTGACTTCTCTCATGCAAAACACCACAGCCATCCAAAGGACTGGAATAATACCTAGTTTTACTGTCTAAACACTGCACCTGCTGATGAAAACCCTCTGCCGGGTTACCGTGCTCAGCGGCTTAGCAACAATCATCCACTGCCACCACGGCTCACCGCTAAAGAGCGGCAAGCTTATGCACCGCAAATCATTAAGCTCCGGGCCCTCCTAGCAAACGGTTTAACTGGCATTGACCTTGTTCAATGTTGGGTTTCATGGGGTATCCTTCCCTTAAGCCGTCGGTCCGGTTTGATGTACGAATATACCGGAGACATAAAAGACCCTCTGCGGTCCAATGAGATAGAAAAGACTGACGAGGAAGTTATTGAAGCCGTGAAGAAAATGTTGGATGAACCGATCGCTCAGTGCAGCAAGACCGGATTGGCTCCTTTCTGTACTTCCAACAAACCGCCATCAGTAAGAGTTTTATCATTTTCCACCCTTATTGATCCGTTTCCGCTTTAATTTTAATCTGATAACCCTTTGTTTGTTTTTTACAGGCCAACAACTCTTTCTGGAAGAAAAAACCTTCAGACAAACCGGTGTGGACTCAACGCCCGAAAAGCAAAGTCATAAAGAAGGCGGGTAAGAAGAAAACTGGCGAGTCCTCTGATCCGCTTGAGGATGTCAATGAATCGGAAAACAAGGTAGAACTTGACTCCCTTGGCTCATTTTTTGTGCATCTTATTGACAATGATTATTACCAGGATGATGCGGAAGCCAGTCGTGCGGACCATGTTGAGGTAATCATCCTTTCTTCCGATTCAGAACATGTGCCGGTTCAAAGACTTCGCCGTACATTTCGGAAAGTAAAATATTCTCACCCTCTTGCTCATTTGGATCCACAATTTTCTTTGAAGACACAGCAACATGAAGGTCGTTGCACAACCCGGCATAGCGGCCAACAGGTCACTTCTTCCGGTTTACCAGATACACCAAACCGGAAGCGCCGTCCAGAGGTTTCTTGTTCTCCCGAAAGTCTTTATCCCTTGAAGGGTTGCTTCCGTGACCCTCTTAATCCATCTGACTCGAATTACCATGTGTCTTCCAACTCTTCATCTGGCGGTTCATCCACCACTCAGATGCCTCCCCTCAAGACCATCCCTGGGTAAGGATACTGTTTTTAATCTTGTCCTCTTGCACTGGTTTACCAACTGACCTCTTATTTGAATATCATAGTGCCAAAGCTCGTCTAAGCAAGAAGGCAAAGACCACTGTCCCTACTGAAGAAGTTGAACCGGATAGAATTTCAGAGGGTGCTGACAAAGAAGCTGATCTTGCCATTGATGATCCTGTACCTCAAAGTCAAGATACATATGTTGAAGCGCCAGAAGTTAATCCGTCCAGTCCGCATGCTGATCCTCCAAGCCTGGCCAAGGGCGACGACGTGTCAAGCCCGGCCAGGGACACTGTCAATCCGCCAACCCCCTCAAAGGGTGGCGATGATGATGTAGTTATCACTGGTCATGGTTTCACTGCCCCTGGCAACCCAGTTGTTTTGTCAAAGCATACTGCTAAGGAAGAATTTGCAGCTATGGGCAAGGGGAAAGGGAAAACAGATTTGTCCAGCTTTGTTGACCTTAGCGTCGAGGAGCTTCATTCTGGATTCTTAAACCGCCTTTTCACAAGCCGGGATTATGAGGCTGGTTTGGTGAACTTAATGAAAGAGCACTATGAGGTAATCTTCAGAACACCTCAAATTTGCTTGCAATTTATATCCACTCCATAGTAGCCCCCAAGGGCCGGTTTATCTCTTGTAGACAAGCCGGATCTTCTGACATCAAGAATACTTCAACTGAGTAGCCCCCAAGGGCCGTTTTACCTTAGCAAGATGATCCGGGACTTTCTGTTAATCCTTTGTCTTTATCAACTGCCTTCAGCATGAATGTAACTGATCAATTAGGCATTAGCCCCCAAGTGCCAAGTTTAATACTTGTATTGAACCTTGGGACTTTAAAATATTCATCTTAAGAAGCAATCCGCATTAGCCCCCAAGTGCCAAGTGTATTACGTTATGCACTTGGGACTTTAAAAGATATTAACTACTTTATCATCTTACTTTGCAGGCTGATATAAAGAACAAAGAGTCTCAAATCGCCGATCTTCAAGAAAACATCAAGTCCCAGCAAGAAGAGGCCTCTAAATCCAAAGAGGAGCTAAAGGGCACTTTGACTGCCAGGGAACAATTGAAGGATGGATTTAAAATTAACCGCACCAACTGGGAAACCGAAAAGGCTGCTTTGTTGAAGCGGGCTGAAGACGCCGAAGCAGCTCTGAAACCAGTTGAGGAAGAGCTGACTGGGCTGAAACATCAAGTGAATGCCATGACAGCTGCAGTTTTTGGTAAGTATTGTATAATATCCTGTTCTGAAGTATCTTCAACTCTGCCGGTTTAACATTTAAGTTTAAAACTGTTTCAGGTAATTGCATTGCTCATCTTGGAGCAGATATGCGGATGAATTTGAAGGCGGCTTACACGTTGATTGAGCAACTGTATACTGGTGCACAACGATTCATCTCTGCAACTTCATATAACAAACCGGCACCCACCTTGATCAAGGATACCTTGGCCAGGCTCTCAATGTCTCCTGCTCAGATAGAGGAGGTGAAACGATCGGCTGCTAGAGGGGGCGCTTTGCTAGCGCTGACTCGTGCCAAATCATGGATAGCTGACCTAGATCCAGTTGATATCGCCAAGAGCTATCCGGATGAACAAGAAAACGGATCACATTCGATAATGAAGCCCTCAAGGCCCTAACCAAGGAGATGCGCCCGGTAGTAAGTCAGTTGGCTGACGAGGTGAATTTGACTTCGCACCGGTCCTTCTATGATGCCAACAACCATTGAGTTGACACTGCCGTGAAGGAAGTGCGGAATCTTATTCCGCCAATTCGTAAGCATACTTATGCTCCTGACGTTGAACTGTCAAATCTTATAAGTGAAGAGGCTGTATTTCAAGCATTAACCTGGATTGACTGGACCACCGTTGACTTCCAGCCACTGGGTGGAGAGGAGGAGGTTGAACCGACGCCTGAGGATCCATCAACATCACGTCAAGCCGGCGATGAATCTTGATCCGACAATCTGGTTATTGTCACAGACTTTGTTCTGTAAAAACAATCATTATTTTGGGCCTCAAAGCACCGTGTAATAGGCTAGTTAAAACACTTTGATCTGTGGTGCTGATGCATGACTTTGTTGATCCGCCATGATATTTGTTGTGCTTGATTATACTTTGATAATTTCATGCGATCCTAATGGCTGCATGTAAAAAATTGTCCGGGCGGTTTACCACCGGACGGGTCATAATGCCCAAGACAAAGCCTGGCTAATAACCAAAGATGAATAAATATGAAATAACTCATACCTGTGATATGAAATCACTTAGTTGGTTTACCAACTTTTATTGTAGTAACGGTGAAGACCCAAATCTTGAGTTTTTATAACTCTCACCATGTAAAGATGGTGTGTAATAAGTCATGCCGGGTTATGATGAACACCAGATGATCAAACTGGCGACATGTAGTCAAAGCCAGGCCGGGTTTTCAAACACCGGTTTGATAATATGGTCTGACAACTTGTAGTTGAAAGCCAAGCCGGGTTAACAAACACCGGGTGGATAATATGGTCTGACAACTTGTAGTTGAAAGCCAAGCCGGGTTAACGAACACCGGGTTAGTATAATGACTGAAAAGCCATACCGGATCAACAGACACTGGTTCAACATAAAATTCATCAAAAAGAGAAAAATCTTGACAAAGGCAAATAAAACCGTGTAGTCGAGGCTTTTCGAGGGCTGCCAGGCCCAAATATGAGGCTTTTCATGGGCTGCCAGGCCACTAAGTTAAACCATTTTGCAAAGCCTTTTAAGATGGACCTCCAACTAACCAATCGTCATTTTAACTTTGACAAGTTAAGCGTGTGTATAAGATTGACTTGTCAAACGTTCGGCGGGTCGTGCCAGGATTACCTGGATAGGAGTGGCTTACTTGATGAAGGCAGGTTAACCCGGGGTTTTAGGTGAATACACCAGGCTTCGAAGCCGTGGGTCGATACCCAATTACAAGGGTCCTTTCAAACTCTTTGTTACTTTACACAAAGAGCCCCCAAGTAACTTTGTGAGCTATGCTCATTGGGTGCCTATGTTTGAGTTGTGCTTAGCATCCAGACTCTCTTTGGCCCCTTGGGTGTGAAGCTCCCAAGCTGTATTGTGGCATGATAGCCGGTTTAACAGGTAGTACTCCGCTTTGCCAGCTGAAGCCCCCATGTAACTCAAATTATATTTGAGAAAAAACAGTAGAGGCCCTGCTTATAGCAAGGATGCTGGTTTATTATATTGATCATAATATATACATTGTCGAAATATGTACATAAGAGAAGCCTATGGCTCAAGTGTAGTAAGGCCGAAGGAGAGCTATGTTCCACGGCCGCCGGGTCTCCTCCTCAGAATTGCGTGAGTTGTCTCGAAGGTCAATGAGGTAGTATGATCCGTTGTGCAGATTCTTGCTGACCACAAAGGGTCCTTCCCAAGGTGGGGATAACTTGTGCATATCGGTCTGATCCTGGATGAGCCGGAGCACCAAGTCGCCTTCTTGAAAGGTTCTTGTTTTAACCCGGCGGTTGTGATAACACCGCAGGTCTTGCTGATAAACCGCTGAACGAGCCAAAGCCATGTCCCGTTTTTCATCTAACAGGTCCAACGCCTCCTGGCATGCTTCCTCATTGTCCGCTTCAACATAATTGGCAACTCAGGGCGAATCATGACGAATGTCACTTGGGAGGACTGCCTCTGCCCCGTATACCATGAAGAAAGGTGTGTAACCCGTCGATCTGTTGGGGGTGGTGTTGATGCTCCATAACACAGAAGGCAATTCTTCCACCCAAAAACCCGGCGTTTGCTTTAAAGGAACCATGAGCCGGGGCTTGATACCCTTCAAGATTTCTTGATTGGCTCTCTCAGCTTGACCATTGGACTGGGGGTGCACCACATATGCTAAATCAAGCCGGATGTGCTCCCTCTGACAGAAATCCTCCATCTCACCTTTAGAAAGGTTTGTGCCATTATCCGTGATGATGCTGTGTGGAAAGCCAAAGCGGAAGATAATCTTTTTGAGAAATTGAACCGCGTAGCCGCATCACACTTGCTGACGGGCTCCGCTTCAGCCCATTTAGTGAACTTGTCAATTGCCACCAATAGGTGGGTCTTCTTATCCTTGGAGCACTTAAAGGGCCCCACCATATCAAGCCCCCAAGTGGCAAACGGCCAAGTGATTGGAATCATCCTTAATTCTTGAGCCAGAACATGAGCTTGACGTGAAAACTTCTGACATGCATCACACCGCTTTACCAGATCCTCGGCATCTGCATGAGCTGTCAACCAGTAGAACCCATGACGAAAAGCTTTAGCAACCAGGGACTTTGACCCGGCATGGTGACCACAATCCACTTCATGAATTTACCGTAGAATCTCTTGGCCTTCTTCAGGAGAAACACAACGCTGGAATACGCCTGAAACGGTGCAGCGGTGTAACTCGCCATTGTGTATAACCATGGACTTGGATCGTCGGACTATCTGCCGGGCCAGAACTTCATCATCTGGTAACTCGCCCCGGTTCATATACGCCAAATACGGAACCGTCCAATCCGGAACAACATGTAAAGCAGCCACCAATTGGGCCTCCAGATCAGGAACAGCTAAATCCTCCTCTATAGGCAACTTAACAGACGGGTTATGCAAGATATCTAGAAATGTATTGGGAGGTACCGGTTTACGTTGAGATCCCAGCCGGCTTAAAGCATCTGCCACTTCGTTTTTGTGCCGATCAATATGCTCAACCTGATAGCCTTTGAAGTGACCCGCCACAATATCCACCTCGCGTCTGTAAGCCGCCATGAGTGGATCCTTAGAATCCCAAGTGCCAGAAACTTGATGGGCCACTAGATCAGAGTTTCCAAAGCATCGTACCCGTCCTAAATTCATCTCCTTGGCCACATGGAGCCCGTGGAGTAAAGCCTCGTACTCAGCTGCATTGTTAGTACAGTAGAACATTAAACGGAGAACATAACAAATTTTATCACCTCGAGGGGAAGTAAGGACAACTCCAGCCCCCGAGCCCTCCAATTGCCTAGATCCATCAAAGTGAATAGTCCAGTATGTATTATCTGGTTTGTCCTCTGGTGCCTGTAACTTGGTCCAATCATTGATGAAGTCAACAAGCGCCTGAGATTTGATGGCTGTTCGAGACATATACTTCAACCCGTGTGGACCAAGCTCAATCGCCCACTTTGCAACCCGGCCAGTTGCCTCCCTGTTCTGAATTATATCACCCACAGGAGCTGAACTGACGACTGTAATGGGATGGCCTTGAAAGTATTGTTTGAGCTTCCGACTTGCCATAAAAACCCCATAGACCAGCTTCTGCCAATGCGGATACCGTTGCTTTGACTCGATGAGCACCTCACTGATATAGTAAACTGGCCGTTGAACCGGATATTCCTTGCCAGCCTCCTTGCGCTCCACCATAATTGCCACACTGACAACACGGGCATTAGTAGCCACGTACAATAACAAGGGCTCTTTGTCAACCGGAGCAGCAAGGACCGGCGGTTCAACCAATTGTCGCTTCAAGTCTTCAAACACCGCATTAGCCGCATCACTCCAGACAAAGGTGTTTGTTTTGTTCAACATCTGATATAGAGGGATCGCCTTCTCTCCCAAGCGGCTAATAAACCGGCTTAGGGCTGCAATTCGACCTGCTAGATGCTGAACATCATTAATGCACACTGGTTTAGCCAAAGATGTAATCGCTTTGATCTTCTCTGGATTAGCCTCAATGCCTCTGTTGGACACCGGAAAACCTAGAAGCTTGCTTGCCGGAACACCGTAAACACACTTATCCGGATTGAGCATCATCTTTTAAACACGCAGATTGTCAAAGGTCTCCTTGAGATCATCTATCAATGTCTCTTTCTTCCTGGATTTTACTACAATGTCATCAACATAGGCATGAACATTGCGCCCAATCTGAGTGTGAAGACAATTTTGCACACAGCGCTGATAAGTTGTCTGGGCATTCTTGAGCCCAAAAGGCATAGAAACATAGCAGAAGGCCCCAAAGGGAGTGATGAAGGTGGTCTTCTCCTCGTCCTTAACTGCCATTTTGATCTGACGATAACCTGAATAAGCATCCAAGAAACTCAAACGCTCACAACCCATCGTCGCATCAATGATCTGATCAATACACGGGAGAGCAAAAGGATCAGCCGGACAAGCTTTGTTCAAATATGTGTAGTCCACACACATGCGCCAAGTGCCGTTTTTCTTAAGAACCAGCACCAGATTAGCGAACCACTCAGGGTGAAACACTTCAACGATAAAGCTGGCAGCCAATAGCTGGGCTACCTCCTCACCGATTGCCTTGCGTCTCTCCTCGTTAAAGCGGAGAAGAAACTGTTTGACCGGTTTAAACTTGGGATCAATATTGAGAGTGTTCTTAGCGAGTTCCCTCGGTACACCTGGCATGTCATAAGGTTTCCATGCAAAAATGTCCCGGATCTCAGGGATGAACTCGATGAGCGCGCTTTCCTATTTCAGATCCAGATTTGTGCTGATGCTAAACTGCTTGGATGAATCGCCAGGAACAAAGTCAACAAGTTTAGTCTCATCAGCCGATTTGAATTTCAGGTTCGGGTCATGCTCAGTGGTGGGCTTCTTCAGAGGGGTCATATCTGCCGAATCAACATTGTCTTTATAGAACTTCAACTCCTCTGTAGCACAAACCAACTCAGCATAGGCCGCATCACCTTCCTCGCAATCCAAAGCGATCTTACAACTTCCATGAACTGTGATGGTCCCCTTTTGACCCGGCATCTTGAGCTGCAAATACATATAACAGGGCCTTGCCATGAACTTTGCATAAGCCGGCCATCCAAACAGTGCGTGGTACGGGCTCTGGATCTTCACCACTTCAAAGGTCAATGTTTCAGACCGGGAGTTATGCTCATCACCAAACACAACCTCCAAAGCGATCTTGCCAACAGGATATGCTGATTTACTTGGTACTACACCATCAAAAATAGTGTTTGACGGTTTAAGACTCTTGTCTATCAACCCCATGCGACGGAAGGTCTCATAATACAGAATGTTGATACTGCTCCCTCCATCCATGAGAACCTTGGTGAACTTATAACCTCCCACCTGAGCGGCCACCATTAAGGTCAGGCGAACCAGATTGTCAACCTGGGGCGGATGATCCTCTCTGCTCCACACAATGGGTTGCTCTGACCACCGTAAATAACGTGCTACTGTCGGTTCAACAGCATTGACTGCCCTCTTGTGAAGCTTCTGACCGCGCTTGCACAAACTAGTAGTGAACACATGATACTACCCACTATTCAACTGCTTCGGATGACTCTGATAACCTGACTGCTGCTGATTTCCTTGATTATTCTGTTGGTTATAACCACCTTGGTTGTTCTGGTTGCCCTGATTATTTTTAAATCCAGAGTTTGAACCGCCACCACCATGAAAACCTGGACCTGAACCGCCCGATAGACCCTGATCATACCGAAAGAGATCAGAGTTTTTGAACTCCTTCATGATGTGACAATCTTTCCAAAGATGTGTTGCTGGAACCTCCTTGGTTCTGTGCTTTGGGCAGGGCTGGTTTAACGAACGCTCCAGATTCATACCGCCGCCGCGCTGGGGCGGTTTACCATTACGATGCTGCATATTGGTGTTAGCCACAAAATCTGAATTATCTGCTTTGCACTTACCATTATTCCCATGGCCCCCTAGGTTGTGCTGCTGTCCCTTTGCACCGCCATTCTTCTTTCCTTTCTCCGGTTTCTCCTCATCAGAACGGGATCCTTGGTATTATCAGAATCGGCATACTTTACCAAGGCTGCCATAAGGGTTCCCATGTCATTGCAGTGGCGCTTGAGTCGTCCCAACTTCATCTTCAGTGACTTAAACCAGCAATTACGCTCCAGTGTTATGATTGCTTGGCCAGCATTAATGCGGTCTGACGAGTGCAAAACTTCTGAAACCCGGCGCACCCAATGAGTTGTTCACTCGTTCTCTCCTTGAACACAGGCATCCAGATCCACAATGGACATAGGCTTCTTGCATGTATCCTTGAAATTTGCTATAAACCGGGCCTTCAATCGGTCCCATGACTCGATGGAGTTAGCTGGCTGGTTCTTCAACCATGTACGGGTTGTTCCTTCCAACATCATCGTGAAGTACTTTGCACAAGCTGCTTCATCCAGATCCAGCATCTCCATTGCATCTCATAACTTTCCACCCATGCCTCGGGCGGTTGATCAGCGGTGTAATTAGGTACCTTACGTGGATCCTTGAAATCTTTAGGCAGCCGCACATTACAGAGAGCCGGAATGAGACACGGTACTCCCCAAGCTCGATGCCTCGTTCTACTCATGCTGCTGGCTGAACCGGGGTGGGTTGATAACGACCTGTATACTGTGCTGCTAATGCGGCCTCCCTTCGTGCTCTGCCATTATCCACCACGTCCTTAGCGTTCACCTCACCACGCACCAGATTGGGTCCTTGAGGGACAATACGGCGCCACACACTGCTGGACACTTCTGGTTCATCTATATGCCTGCTATAACTTTTGCTCAGCGTGGGGTCGTGTGAATCCTGTCTCGACTATACGAGTAAGCCTGCTGCTGTGTCATAGCAGTTTGAAGAAGATCCCTGGCCTGTCATGTCTCAACCGCCGCTGGCGACTCACCCTCTATTGGAATAGCTGCCAGCCGGGATGCTGCTGCTATCATATTATCCAAAGGGGTAGAGAAGTGACCCGGCGGGGGTGTGGTATACTGTGGAGGGTTGTCTGTCTGTCGAGGTGGACCCATCACCTGAGGTTGATCCGGTGCTCCGGTCCTTGGCACGATAGTCCGGTTTACTGCTGCCGGATTGCAGGTCCCTGCCCCTGGCGTATCAAAGAGATTCATCGCATTGTAATCCGCCGGCAAGCGAGATCGATGTCTCTTCCTGAATACTCCATTCGAGGCATTCTGATCCATCAAAAGTCGATAATTTTCGGCTTGAATCCTCTGCGCATGGGCATCTAAAGCAGCCCATTCCTCAGCCATCCTGATCTCCTCAGCTGCTAAATCCTCTTTGGCCTGAGTTATCTTATCCCGCAACTTAGCCACCTCTGCGTTATGCCGATCTTGAGTCTCCGGGGTAACTGTTGTGGCCAATAACGTCGCCCAGGCGTCCATTAATCCGGACAGAAGTTGAGCCGGCCGGCGCGCGGAGCCTCCTCCCCCTGCTGCCGGTTCGGATGCCGCTGCGGTAGAATTCTGCAAAGTTGGCTGTGTTCTGGCCATGAAGATTCTGACTCGGTTTGGCGTATCGAAAAATTCTGGAATACTGCTGCCATCGGAATACCCTTCGAGCACACCATCGTGAACTTGGTACAGGGACTCGGTTTCGCCGGCGGATGATTCACCGTCGGAATAACGACCGTCTCACCTTCGAACACCGGTTCAGATCTGATCTCGTGGACACATCCCACGAACGCACGCTTCATGGCTGCTCAAATCTCTAATTACCCCTCATCGCTGCTCAATTTAATCTCTAATCATCCCTCATCATTCCAAATCATCTAACTTCCCGGACGGTCACCCATCCTCTCACTACTCCAGCCTGAGCACGCTTAACTTCCGGGTTCTATTCTCCCTCGTTTCCAACTCTGCACTTGTTGTTTTCCTTACAATAGTAAGATGTCAATCCTATTAACCTCAGGAATTTAGCTTGAGCATGAAGTCACACATTTCACTTTTTGAGTTTGAAACTATTGTTCTAAAAAATTAGTAACACTAATATTTCTTGAATAATTAGTTTGACCACAGTTTGACCACAGTTTGACGATAGTTTGACCACAGTTTGGCCATAGTTTGACCAGATTTGACCAAAATTCAAAAGAACTAAAATAATTATTTAGTAACACTAATATTGTAGAATAATTAGTTTGACCATTGTTTGACCACAGTTTGACCACACAGTTTGATATTTTTCGATTTTTTCCACTCTAGATCTAAAAAGTACCATAACTTTTTTTCTTTTGGGTTTTTGAGGATTTTGAAAATGTTTAATGGGGTTCCCCCAGTTAAATTTGGATGTAACTTTTCGAGTAGATGATTTTTCATATAAAAAACTTTTTCATCTGAGTTAGTATGCAAAAGTTATGCCCATTTTTACAAATTCTCGAGAGATTTTGCAAATAAAGTCGAAATTCATATTTGCAAATTTTCCCAACAACTAGACCACATATCACATGGGAAACTTATTTTCTTTTATTTTTTTGACATTTTCATCATTTTCTTT
>NC_041391.1:681907685-681933999 GCF_002162155.2 Triticum dicoccoides
GTTCGAAAATGGGACCTTTAGTAGTAGCGCGGTTTTTTACCCCCTCGCTACTACTATGGCACCACTTAGTAGTAGCGAGGGCTAAAAACCAACGTTACTGCTATCAAACTAAGTAGTAGCGAGCTTTTAAAAACCCGCGCTACTACTATGGCATGTCGCGGGGGGCACGGTAGAGACCGCTTAGTAGTAGCGAGGGTTAAAATCCGCGTTGCTGCTATCAAGTTAGTAGTAGCGAGGTTTAAAAACCTGCGCTACTGGTAAGTAGCAGTAGCGAGGGTTTTTAACCCTTGCTACTAGTAACTTTCTGTGTATAGACTTTTCCCTAGTAGTGGACGTCCGGCTCAGGGCCCGGTTCACCAATCTTGCCGATGAAAACATGAATTCCGCCAAAGGGGACCCGGTACCCGTACTCAATTGAGCCGGCCTCGGGGCCCCACCCTGCATCGTCAATGTAGAGCTTGCCGTGACGACTCTTAGTCATCCGGCCCACTGCGTATCCCTTGAGTCCTTCAAAGCTGCCCTTCAAGAACTTGAAACCATCGTGCGATAGTCCCACGGTGGGCGCCAACTGTCGTGGAAATATCACGTCAGATGTCCTCGTGAAAGGACTTAGTCGTGGAGCCATCGCAACGGGTTAGCTTAAAGGGGTTAAACCGGACAAAGGACACGGAGGTTTTTATACTAGTCCGGCCCCTTCCATGAATGTAAACGCCTACGTCTAGTTGTGATGAGATTATTGGGGTCTCGATAACCAGGGAGCTAAACACGCTACGCCTGGCTCTCGAGTTCACTACTAGAAAAAGGGCTGCTAGTGGCGCACCTGTTTTCGCTACTAATGGCGCACTACAGGTGCGCCACTAGCACCACGCCATTAGATTTTTTTTCTAATGGAGCACCTATGGTGCGCCATTAGTATTTGGGATACTAATGGCGCACCGCTGGTGCGCCATTAGAATAGCCCACGGTGCGCCATTAGTATCTGGTATGGCTTAATCTCGGGTCAATATGCTTAATCTCAGGTCAAATCGCACGCCGTGGTCAAACTTCCCGAAAGGTCACCCATCCTCACACTACTCCAGCCCAAGCACGCTTAACTTCAGAGTTCTATCCAACCCCAGCAACAGCTCACTTCACAGGCACTTGTTGATATATCTAGCATATCAATCCTGTTATACCTTGTTGATGTCTAGGACATTGTTCATGTTCATGACTATGATGAAATTTTGAAAAATATTTCAAACTTCCCGGTCATATTACGTATCATTTTTTGAAAAAAAATTCAAAAAAAAAAATTCAAAACCAATTTTTTTTCTGTTACTAGTGGCGCACCACATCCACGGTGCGCCACTAGTAAGTTTGAAATTTTTTGAATTTTTTTGCCCCTAGATCTTGAAAGCCCTGTAACTTTTTTCTGTTAGGTTTTTGGGGATTTTGAAAACGTTTAACGGGGCCCCCCTGTTAAATTTCGAGTAGATGATTTTTCATTTAAATAACTTTTTCATCCGAGTTCGTATGCAAAAGTTATGCCCATTTTACAAATTTCCAGAGAGATTTTGCAAATAAAGTCGAAATTCATATTTGTAAATTTTCCCAACAACTAGAGCACATATCACATGGGAAACTTATTTTATTTTATTTTTTTGACATTTCCATCATTTTCTTTTATTTTTTTAAAACTGAAAAGGCGATCCACAGGGTGGGGGTGCATTCGGTGTTGGGGCAAGTTAGTAATGGCACACCTGGGGGTGGTGCGCCATTACTAGTTAAGAAAAAAAATTGATATTTTTTTGAATTTTTTTTGAAAAAAACTTAGTAATGGCGCACCTGTGGACAGTGGCGCACCGAGTCATGGTGCGCCATTAGTAACAAATTTTTTTACTTTTTAAAAAAAAAATACTAATGGCGCAAGACGGATGTGGTGCGCCATTACTATGTCAATTAGTAATGGCGCACTATACAATGGTGCGCCATTAGTAACAAATTCACTGACATCATTGCTAGCTTTATTATCAGAATCTTTGCTATAATTGGAAACAATGTGCTGACCATTACTATGTGGAATTTACATTTCTTATTAAAAGATTCATTAACTAGCTTTATTGTCCTAAAGGAGCGTTATCTATAAAGAATTTTTGCTCTACATAACTTGTACTCATATAATTTGCTCTAATAACCAATCCAAAACATTGGTGCTAGATCCGCAAATTTTGCATGAGAACGAGATTTATTATTGGTTAATTCAATCAAGTACGAGACCTTTGTATAATATCATTTCTGCATGTCGAACATGAAACGATGCCCATTGCTACTTAGTCAAACTGAAATTTGATGGCATCTTGCATTATTTTGTCAGCTCCCGAAAACAGCGTTGCCCCTGCAGCGGGTGTCTCAGGCGTGGCTGGAGCTGTCGTGGTCGCAAGTTCAACTCCACAAGAGGGTACCAGTACAGAAGTGGAGCAGCCTAAACTGACCGGTTCTAGAAGGAAGCATACATCAGATGTATGGGATGATTTTAAGATAGAACTAATCAATGGGAAATGGCAATCAATATGCAACTGGTGTCATAAGCCATATGCTGCAGAATCAACCTCTGGTACGTCACACTTAAGGACACATCGTAATAATTGTCCGGCTCGGCATGGACCAGTGGGTCCACAACAAAGAAAACTAAAGTTGTCAAAATGTGGGGATGGGACAGTAAATTTGGAGACCTATATTTTTGATCAAGAACTTTCTAGGAAGGAACTTGCATTAATGATATGTGTGCATGAGTACCCTCTGTTTATTGTTGATCATGCTGGATTCCGAAAATTTTGTGGTACTTTGCAACCAATGTTCAAGGTGGTGTCTAGAAATACCATTAGGCAGGACATTATAAATATGTTTGGAGTCCAAAATAATAGCATGGTGAAGTACTTTGCAAAGTTTGAGAACCGAGTAGCCATCACAACGGATTTGTGGATGGCTGGCCATCAAAAGAGGGGCTATATGGCTGTAACTGCACATTATATTGATGCTTCTTGGAACCTAAAGAGCTTCCTAATGAGGTAACCATGTCTCTCTAAATCATTGTTATTCTAAAATAAATGTATTGATTATTGTTACTCTGAACCTAAATATTTCCTTATTTTTGTATTGCATAGGTTTGTTTATGTTCCATGTCCACACAATGCTGAAGTTATATGTGAAGCACTACATGCATGTCTTGTTGAGTGGCACCTTGAGAAGAAGATATCCACGGCGACCTTGGACAATTGTACATCAAATGACAAGGCTATGGAAATTCTGCCAGATAAGTTGGACACATCTTCTCTTATGTTGAAAGGAACTTTGTTGCATATGCGTTGTGCTGCTCATATATTAAATCTGATTGTAAAAGATGGGTTGGATGTCATAGAAAAAGGGATTGAGAGGGTACGAGATAGTGTTGCATTTTGGTCAGCCACACCTAAAAGACATGAGAAGTTTGAAAAGATGGCACGCCTTTTGAACAATGAATACACATGCAGATTGGCTCTTGATTGTAAAACTTTTCGAGTAGATGATTTTTCATATAAAAAACTTTTTCATCCGAGTTCGTATGCAAAAGTTATGCCCATTTTACAAATTTCCAGAGAGGTTTTGCAAATAAAGTCGAAATTCATATTTGTAAATTTTCCCAACAACTAGAGCACATATCACATGGGAAACTTATTTTCTTTTATTTTTTTTGACATTTCCATCATTTGTTTTATTTTTTTTAAAACTGAAAAGGCAATCCACTAGTTGGGGGTGCATTCGGTGTTGGGGCAAGTTTGTAATGGCGCACCTGGGGGTGGTGCGCCGTGCGCCATTACTAGTTTTGAAAAAAAATAAAAAAAATTGATATTTTTTTTGAAATAAACTTAGTAATGGCGCACCTGTGGACAGTGCGCCATTACTAGTTAAAACTAGTAATGGCGCACCGAGTCATGGTGCGCCGTTAGTAACAATTTTTTTTTACTTTTTTTTAAATACTAATGGCGCACGACGGATGTGGTGCGCCATTACTATGTCAATTAGTAATGGCGCACTATACAATGGTGCGCCATTAGTAACAAATTCAGTGACATCATTGCTAGCTTTATTATCAGAATCTTTGCTATAATTGGAAACAATGTGTTGACCATTACTATGTAGAATTTACATTTCTTATTAAAAGATTCATTAACTAGCTTTATTGTCCTGAAGGAGCGTTATCTATAAAGAATTTTTGCTCTACATAACTTGTACTGATATAATTTGCTCTAATATCCAGTCCAAAACATTGGTGCTAGATCCGCAATTTTTCCATGAGAACGAGATTTATTATTGGTTAATTCAATCAAGTACGAGACCTTTGTGTAATATCATTTCTGCATGTCGAACACGAAACGATGCACATTGCTACTTGGTCAAACTGAAATTTGATGGCATCTTGCATTCTTTTGTCAGCTCCCGAAAACAGCGTTGCCCCTGCAGCGGGTGTCTCAGGCGTGGCTGGAGCTGTCGTGGTCGCAAGTTCAACTCCACAAGAGGGTACCAGTACAGCAGTGGAGCAGCCAAAACTGACCGGTTCTAGAAGGAAGCGTACATCGGATGTATGGGACGATTTTAAGATAGAACTAATCAATGGGAAATGGCAGGCAATATGCAACTGGTGTCATAAGCCATATGCTACAGAATCAACCTCTGGTACGTCACACTTAAGGACACATCGTAATAATTGTCTAGCTCAGCATGGACCAGTGGGTCCACAACAAAGCAAACTAAAGTTGTCAAAACGTGGGGATGGGACAGTAAATTTGGAGACCTATTTTTTTTATCAAGAACTTTCTAGGAAGGAACTTGCATTAATGATATGTGTGCATGAGTACCCTCTGTCTATTGTTGATCATGCTGGATTCCGAAAAAGTTGTGGTACTTTGCAACCAATGTTCAAGGTGGTGTGTAGAAATACCATTAGGCAGGACATTATAAATATGTTTGGAGTCCGAAAGAATAGCATCATGAAGTACTTTGCAATGTTTGAGAACCGAGTAGCCATCACAACGGATTTGTGGACGGCTGGCCATCAAAACAGGGGCTATATGGCTGTAACTGCACGTTATATTGATGCTTCTTGGAACCTAAAAAGCTTCCTAATGAGGTAACCATGTCTCTCTAAATCATTGTTATTCTGAAATAAAGGTATTGATTATTGTTACTCTGAACCTAAATATTTCCTTATTTTTGTATTGCATAGGTTTGTTTATGTTCCATGTCCACACAATGCTGAAGTTATATGTGAAGCACTACATGCATGTCTTGTTGAGTGGCACCTTGAGAAGAAGATATCCATGGTGACCTTGGACAATTGTACATCAACTGACAAGGCTATGGAAATTCTGCCAGATAAGTTGGACACATCTTCTCTTATGTTGAAAGGAACTTTGTTGCATATGCGTTGTGCTGCTCATATATTAAATCTGATTGTAAAAGATGGGTTGGATGTCAAAGAAAAAGGGGTTGAGAGGGTACGAGATAGTGTTGCATTTTGGTCAGCCACACCTAAAAGACATGAGAAGTTTGAAAAGATGGCACGCCTTTTGAACAATGAATACACATGCAGATTGGCTCTTGATTGTAAAACTTTTCGAGTAGATGATTTTTCATATAAAAAACTTTTTCATCCGAGTTCGTATGCAAAAGTTATGCCCATTTTACAAATTTCCAGAGAGGTTTTGCAAATAAAGTCGAAATTCATATTTGTAAATTTTCCCAACAACTAGAGCACATATCACATGGGAAACTTATTTTCTTTTATTTTTTTGACATTTCCATCATTTGTTTTATTTTTTTTAAAACTGAAAAGGCAATCCACTAGTTGGGGGTGCATTCGGTGTTGGGGCAAGTTAGTAATGGCGCACCTGGGGGTGGTGCGCCGTGCGCCATTACTAGTTTTGAAAAAAAAATTGATATTTTTTTTGAAATAAACTTAGTAATGGCGCACCTGTGGACAGTGCGCCATTACTAGTTAAAACTAGTAATGGCGCACCGAGTCATGGTGCGCCGTTAGTAACAATTTTTTTTACTTTTTTTTTAAATACTAATGGCGCACGACGGATGTGGTGCGCCATTACTATGTCAATTAGTAATGGCGCACTATACAATGGTGCGCCATTAGTAACAAATTCAGTGACATCATTGCTAGCTTTATTATCAGAATCTTTGCTATAATTGGAAACAATGTGTTGACCATTACTATGTAGAATTTACATTTCTTATTAAAAGATTCATTAACTAGCTTTATTGTCCTGAAGGAGCGTTATCTATAAAGAATTTTTGCTCTACATAACTTGTACTCATATAATTTGCTCTAATATCCAGTCCAAAACATTGGTGCTAGATCCGCAATTTTTCCATGAGAACGAGATTTATTATTGGTTAATTCAATCAAGTACGAGACCTTTGTGTAATATCATTTCTGCATGTCGAACATGAAACGATGCACATTGCTACTTGGTCAAACTGAAATTTGATGGCATCTTGCATTCTTTTGTCAGCTCCCGAAAACAGCATTGCCCCTGCAGCGGGTGTCTCAGGCGTGGCTGGAGCTGTCGTGGTCGCAAGTTCAACTCCACAAGAGGGTACCAGTACAGCAGTGGAGCAGCCAAAACTGACCGGTTCTAGAAGGAAGCGTACATCGGATGTATGGGATGATTTTAAGATAGAACTAATCAATGGGAAATGGCAGGCAATATGCAACTGGTCTCATAAGCCATATGCTGCAGAATCAACCTCTGGTACGTCACACTTAAGGACACAACGTAATAATTGTCTAGCTCAGCATGGACCAGTGGGTCCACAACAAAGCAAACTAAAGTTGTCAAAACGTGGGGATGGGACAGTAAATTTGGAGACCTATATTTTTTATCAAGAACTTTCTAGGAAGGAACTTGCATTAATGATATGTGTGCATGAGTACCCTCTGTCTATTGTTGATCATGCTAGATTCCGAAAAATTTGTGGTACTTTGCAACCAATGTTCAAGGTGGTGTGTAGAAATACCATTAGGCAGGACATTATAAATATGTTTGGAGTCCGAAAGAATAGCATCATGAAGTACTTTGCAATGTTTGAGAACCGAGTAGCCATCACAACGGATTTGTGGACGGCTGGCCATCAAAACAGGGGCTATATGGCTGTAACTGCACGTTATATTGATGCTTCTTGGAACCTAAAAAGCTTCCTAATGAGGTAACCATGTCTCTCTAAATCATTGTTATTCTGAAATAAAGGTATTGATTATTGTTACTCTGAACCTAAATATTTCCTTATTTTTGTATTGCATAGGTTTGTTTATGTTCCATGTCCACACAATGCTGAAGTTATATGTGAAGCACTACATGCATGTCTTGTTGAGTGGCACCTTGAGAAGAAGATATCCATGGTGACCTTGGACAATTGTACATCAACTGACAAGGCTATGGAAATTCTGCCAGATAAGTTGGACACATCTTCTCTTATGTTGAAAGGAACTTTGTTGCATATGCGTTGTGCTGCTCATATATTAAATCTGATTGTAAAAGATGGGTTGGATGTCATAGAAAAAGGGGTTGAGAGGGTACGAGATAGTGTTGCATTTTGGTCAACCACACCTAAAAGACATGAGAAGTTTGAAAAGATGGCACGCCTTTTGAACAATGAATACACATGCAGATTGGCTCTTGATTGTAAAACTTTTCGAGTAGATGATTTTTCATATAAAAAACTTTTTCATCCGAGTTCGTATGCAAAAGTTATGCCCATTTTACAAATTTCCAGAGAGGTTTTGCAAATAAAGTCGAAATTCATATTTGTAAATTTTCCCAACAACTAGAGCACATATCACATGGGAAACTTATTTTCTTTTATTTTTTTTGACATTTCCATCATTTGTTTTATTTTTTTTAAAACTGAAAAGGCGATCCACTACGGGGGGGTGCATTCGGTGTTGGGGCAAGTTAGTAATGGCGCACCTGGGGGTGGTGCGCCGTGCGCCATTACTAGTTTTGAAAAAAAATAAAAAAAATTGATATTTTTTTGAAATAAACTTAGTAATGGCGCACCTATGGACAGTGCGCCATTACTAGTTAAACCTAGTAATGGCGCACGGAGTCATGGTGCGCCGTTAGTAACAAAATTTTTTTACTTTTTTTTTAAAATACTAATGGCGCACGACGGATGTGGTGCGCCATTACTATGTCAATTAGTAATGGCGCACTATTCAATGGTGCACCATTATGTCAGGACCCCGACTCGATGTCACATCGATCTAGCCGATAACACCTCATATCACTTTGCGGCCTCACGCACGGTATCCCCACGGGTGTCGCCCTACCTTTGCCCGGGACCGTTTGCGCCTTTTGGCTCACGTATATGATAGTGTCGCTAGCATCCATATGATAAGGAGCCCGGGCTAACATGACTAGTCGTAAACCCAAAGTGGCACAGACTTACAGGGACAGGTATCCATGACCCAGCTTCGAACGTGTCGGTCATCAGCAAGTGGGTCCGGGCTGTAGCACTGGGCTAGCAGGACTCCGGTAAACCGGGCTGTAGCGGGCTAACAGGACTCCGGTACTCAAAGCGTGACATTTCCCCGAAGGGACAGACACAGGAACGAAGAAGGACACATGCCGGCCAGCCTAAGTGTTCCAGAGCAGTAGCAAGCTACCATGGCTCAGCGGTAACACTAGGAGACA
The DNA here is from genome assembly GCF_002162155.2 of Triticum dicoccoides. NCBI lineage: Eukaryota > Viridiplantae > Streptophyta > Magnoliopsida > Poales > Poaceae > Triticum > Triticum dicoccoides. The sequence continues at coordinate 681,916,409 of NC_041391.1, forward strand.
TTTCCTGGTAAGAGAGGCTACTAAAGATAAACAACTAGATAGTCAGATCCCACACATACCAAGCATTTCAACCATACACACAATATGCTCGATATGTGCAAATACAACGAAGCATCACACCATGACTCTACGACACAAGTACTTTATTTAAGGCTCAGGGAGCCATACATAACATACACAAAGGTACGGGTCTCACGACCCAACATTCAAGTCATACAGTCATACAAACCAACAGCGGAAGTAACTTGTCTGAGTACAGACAACTAGTAAAAATAAAAGAGGCTTGGAAAGCCTAGCTATACTACATGGTCCTTCACAAGCTCAGGGTCACCACCTGGGCCTTTAGCCTACTCGTTGATGTCAACGTCTACATAGAACCCATCAGAAGGGGTTGCAGCGTCTTCTGTAAAAATGTAGATTATAGCAACATGAGTACAAAGGTACTCAGCAAGACTTACATCAGATCCTACATACATGCATATTATCAAGAAGGGTTGGTGGAGTTATTGCAGCAAGCCAGCTTTGACTCTTGGCTAGACTATCCTACGATACTCCAACTTGAAATGGTTTTGCGCACACGAGTCCACTACTCACCACTTCAATACACTACCGAGGATCCACCTCCGTCTTCCTACGGAAGAGCCATCCTCGGCACTCACTCTTATCTTGAGGCTTTTAGCAGTTTCCATTTACTTGTCTATGAACTGTATAGGCAACCAAGTAGTCCTTTACCGCGGACGCGGCTATTCGAATAGATTATGATAACCCTGCAGGGGTGTACTTCTTCATACATGTTTCCACCACTTAGCGTCTGCACACGACATGTGCTCGGCAGACTTCAAGCGAAAGCCGACGTGGGTGTAGACCACGACCTACCTAAACACTTAAGCCTCTAGTCCAGGTTTATCGCCTATTCAGGTTCCATCCGCAGGGAGTCCGGCCGAGGTTTCCCATACGGCCCCGAACGATGTGAACAGGGTTCCCGAGATACCTAACGGGTATTCGGTACACTGTGCCACGTACCTACCGCATCACAGCCCACCCCTACGGTCAGCGCTGTCCACGGCCTCCAGTAGGCTACAAACACCAGAAACTACTTGCAACTCCTGGAACGAGAGCTAGGGTGAATAAGAAGTCGAGCGGGGTCATATTTCAGGGCCCAATGCATGGTAGTAGCTGTATCTTAAATCACACATACAGATCTCAGTGCTTAAGTTCGGCTTCAATGAAACAACCCACCATGTACTCCTACATGGCCTCTCATCGATACCTTTACCAAATCGTGTTCACCACACCACTCTCATTACCGACACAATCATTTCACTCTAGCCCATCGCCCAGATGAACCAGACCTGACACGACTCTAAGCATAGCAGGCATAGCAAGGTAGGAACAACACATACATATGGCTCAATCAACTCCTACACATGCTAGTGGGTTTCATCTAGTTACTGTGGCAATGACAGGTCATGCAGAGGAAATGGGTTCAACTACCGTAGCACACAGCAGTTTGAAACGTGTTGTCTTAATGCAGTAAAAGAGAGCAGGAGCGAGAACATGGGATTGTATCAATATGATCAAATGGTTGGTTGCTTGCCTGATGGTTCGATGCACGGATACGGTTCTTCGTTAGGGTAATCACGGTACTCCTCGGAGGCAGAACCTGTCGCAAAGGACATCGATACACAACCATCACCAAACAATGTGCAACAATATGATGCATGCATGAAACATGGCAATATGAGTGTGTTGGGCTAATGCAACTAAAACCAGAAGGGTTTGAACAAATTTGAATCAAAGATTCAAATTTAAAACTCAAACATGGCCTTTTAAAGTGCTTTTCCTTGTTCTGCTTAAAACATCAACTTAACTTGTTTGATCATGCATGAAAATAGTACAGATGGATAGATTGGATTTTTCTGATCATTTTTCATATATAATTTGTCCAATTTGGAGTTACAGAATAAAAGTTATGAATTTTTGAATTTTAAATAATATTCTGGAATTTCCTGATTTAAATTAAATCCAGAAATATAAATATTGCGCCAGCATGACGTCAGCATGACGTCAGTGGTCAACTGCGGCTGGCTGGGGTCAAACCTGACGTGTGGGGTCCACACGTCAGTGACAGGGGGGGTTTAACAGGGTTAATTTATTCCTAATTAGGGGTTAGTGGCGCTGGGGCCCACCGTCAGTGTCAGGGGGGTTAATTAAGCGGTGATTAGCACTAATCTGACCACCTGGCCGACGGGGCCCACGCGTCAGTGACCCTGGGGGGGTCAAACCCCAGGTCAAACAGGTCAAACCCACCGGCGACATGACGCCGGCGGGGCCCGAGACGGCGGCGCGATGCGGAAACGCGCTACAGGGCACGGGCGAGGCCGTGCTTGGGCTCGTTGGAGAGCCCTTGCTCCCGCGCGTCGAACGGTGGTTGTGGCCGTGCCTGTGGTGGCCGGTACCGGCGACGGCGACGACCGTGGCGGCTGCCGGAGCTCGGTTGAGCTCGGGGTCGAGGCTACAACGGCTGCGGAGATGCGGGGTTGGCACCTACGGCTTCTACGCGGTGCGGTGAGGACGTAGGTGTGCTCGGTTGGGCGCTACGGTGACTGTGGCCACGACGGCGACGAGGTACGGCGGCGGCGAGCTTCGGAGCTCAAGGGGGCGGCAGCTACAGGAGGCTAGGGACAACGGGGCAAGGGGGAATCGAGTCAGTGGCTCACCGCGGAGCTGCAGGGATGGTTAGCGGGCTCAGGGACGTCCGGTAGCTCCCGATTCGACGGCGACGATCTCCGGTGGCCGAGGAGGGGAACGGCGACGTGGGCGGCGATGCAGGGCTTCCCGAGGGGCTTGGCGTGGTGGGGAGGAAGAGGGGGTCGAGGCGGAGCTCCTGAGCTCAACGGAGGGGCGAGGGGTGGCCGGTGACGGCTGCTATGGCGAACGGCGGCGATGGTGGTGTTCGGCCGTGAGAGAGGGAGCGAGGGAGAGGAGGAAGGAACCGAGGGAGAGTGAGAGAGAGCAGGGGGGAGGGCGTGGCGTCGTCCGGGGCATCGAGACGAGGAGGGGAGGGCAGGCAGGCAGGCGAGCAGGTGGCGTGGCGCGGTGGCGCGCGCGCGCGCCGGCCACACTCCCCTCCCTCTGTCGAGGACGAAGACGACAGAGGAGGGAGGCGGGCTGGGCCGCCTGCTGGCTGGGCCGGCCAGCTGGCTGGGCTGCACAGGGAGGAGCCCAGGTAAGCTTCTCCCTTTTTAATTATTTCTGTTTTCTAATTTCTGACATTTGTTTTGATTTAAATAAAATATTAAATCATTTATTTACCTTATGCCAATTTTTGCAGGAGCTAGATATATTATTCCAGAGCTCCTTTATAATTGGCATAATATTTGGACATATATTAATATATATAACTAATATATTTCCAATGCAAATATTTATGCATTAATTCCAAATGCCCAAAATAAATACCTATGAGCTCTTAAAAATATTGGTTTGATTTTTATCTCTGTCCAATATTTTCAGAGAGCAACATGAGCATTTTCTTGGACCCTTTTGGAGAAATTTTTATTTGGATCATTTTCAAAAATGATTCTGAGGGTTTCACAAATCCCCATTTCAAATTAAATGGAAATTTAAACATGATGCACACACTCTGATGCATGACTAGCTAGGGTGTGACAACTCACCCCCACTCAAAAGAATCTCGTCCCGAGATTTGGGTTCCTCCGGGAAGAGGGCGGGATACTCGAGTCGAAGACGATCCTCCCTTTCCCAAGTTGCTTCATCCTCAGAATGGTGCGACCATTGAACTTTGAGAAACTTGATATTATGACGTCGGGTGGTACGTTCGGCCTGATCGAGGATACGAATGGGGTACTCTCGATATGTAAGATTATCTTGGAGATCAAGCGTTTCGTGGTCCACTCCACGGATAGGATCCGAGAAGCAACGCCTGAGTTCAGAAACGTGGAAGACATCGTGGACTCTGGAGAGGTGCGGAGGTAGTTCCAACTGGTAGGCAACTTCTCCTCGTTTGGCGAGAATGCGAAAAGGTCCAATGTAACGAGGAGCCAATTTGCCTTTGATACCGAAACGATGGGTTCCTTTCAGAGGGGTGACCCGAAGATAAGCCTTCTCGTCAACCTCGAAAGTCATAGCCTTATGTTTTCGGTCATATTGACTCTTTTGACGAGATTGGGCTGTTTTCAACTTTTCACGAACGATACGAGCTTGTTCTTCTGCTTCCTGAATCATATCCGGGCCAAAGAATTGTCTTTCCCCGGTCTCTGACCAGTTAAGGGGTGTTCGACACCGTCGTCCATAGAGAACTTCAAAAGGGGCTTTACCCAAGCTAGATTGATAGCTGTTGTTGTAAGCGAATTCGGCAAATGGAAGACACTTCTCCCAGTCCATTCCGAATGAGATAACAGAGGCTCGAAGCATGTCTTCTAGAATTTGGTTGACGCGTTCCACTTGACCACTTGACTGAGGGTGGAAAGCGGTGCTAAAGGAGAGACGAGTCCCCATAGCATTTTGGAAACTTTCCCAAAATCGAGAGGTGAAAAGACTTCCTCGATCCGAGTTAATTTCCAAAGGAACACCATGGAGGGACACTATTCGGGAGATGTATAAGTCTGCCAGCTGGCTAGCGGTTGTACTCTCACGAACGGGTAAGAAATGGGCTACTTTGGAAAGACGATCGACCACGACGAAAATAGCATTATTCCCTCTCTTGGTCCTGGGAAAACCGGTAATGAAATCCATACCAATTTTATCCCATTTCCATTCAGGAATAGCTAAGGGTTGAAGGGTGCCAGCAGGCCGTTGATGCTCTGCTTTTACACGACGACAGACGTCGCAATTAGCAATATACTGAGCAATTTCTCTCTTCATCCTAGTCCACCAGAACCTCTGGCGTAGGTCCTGATACATCTTAGTACTACCGGGATGAATGGTGAGAGGAGATTCATGAGCCTCCTTAAGGATCAACTGCCGTAGATGCTGGTTCTTGGGAACGACTAGACGGTCCTCAAAGTACACAACACCATGATCATTTGTGGAGAAACAACTAGAACCTCCGCTAGCAATGTTCTCTTTGATTTTAGATATTCCCTTATCTCGCTTTTGGGCAGCGATGATTTGATCCGTAAGAGTAGGTTTTGCTACCAAGGTGGAAAGAAAACCTTGAGGAACAATGTGAAGGTTAAGCTTCCGAAATTCCTCATGGAGAAGCGGTTGACTTTGTTGTAACATCAGATTGTTACAATAAGATTTACGACTTAGCGCATCAGCCATGACGTTGGCTTTCCCTGGGGTGTAGGTTATTCCTAAGTCGAAGTCTGTGATCAATTCAACCCAACGTCTTTGCCTGAGATTCAGATCCGGTTGGGTGAAAATGTACTTCAGACTTTGGTGATCAGTGAATATTTCGCAATGATTACCGAGGAGGTAATGTCGCCAGGTCTTAAGTGCATAGACTACGGCTGCAAGCTCTAGATCATGAGTAGGATAATTCTCCTCATGTGGGTGCAATTGCCGTGAAGCGTAGGCAATTACGTGTCGATCTTGCATGAGAATGCAACCTAGTCCTTGTCGCGAGGCGTCGCAGTAGATAACAAAGTCCTTGGAGAAGTCTGGCGGTACCAGTACGGGAGCAGAGGTCAGGCGTCTTTTCAGTTCCTGAAAGCTGTGCTCACATTGTGGAGTCCACTCGAACTTCTTATCTTTCTTGAGGAGTTCGGTTAGAGGTTTGGCAACCTTGGAGAAGTTCTCGACAAAGCAACGACAATAGCTCGCTAAGCCCAGAAAACTCCGAACTTGCTTGACCGATTCAGGTGGAGTCCAATTAAGGACGGCTTGAACTCGCTCAGGGTTAACAGCAATACCTTTACCAGATATTACATGACCCAGATAGGTCACTTCTGACAACCAGAATTCACATTTAGAAAATTTGGCATAAAGGCGATGCTCTCGAAGTTTCTTCAACACTAGCCTTAGATGTTCGGCATGTTCTTCCTCGTTCTTGGAGTAGATGAGTATATCATCGAGGTAAACCATGACGAATTTATCCAAATACTCCATGAAGATTGAGTTCATTAACCGAGAAAAGGTGGCTGGAGCGTTGGTTAAACCGAAGGACATGACGGTGTACTCGTATTGGCCATAACGAGTAACAAAGGCCGTTTTAGGAATGTCCCCGTTTCTGATTTTGATTTGATGGTAGCCCAACCTCAAATCCATCTTGGAGAAGACTGAGGATCCAGCGAGCTGATCGTACAGGTCGTTGATCCTGGGAAGCGGATATTTGTTCTTGATTGTGACCAAATTGACAGGTCGGTAATCTACAACCATCCGGTCCGTACCATCCTTCTTCTTGACGAATAGGACGGGGCAAGCCCACGAAGATGAGCTAGGTCAGATGAAACCCTTTTTCAAGGACTCATCGAGTTGTTTCTTAAGCTCGGCTAGTTCTAGTGGTGCCATCTTATAAGGTCTTCTAGCAATCGGAACGGTTCCTGGAATGAGGTCTATTACGAACTCAACATCCCTGTCAGGTGGAACACCTGGCAATTCCTCTGGGAAGACATCCGGGAAGTCACGGACTACCGGAATGTCCTCAAGGTCTGGCAAAGGGCTGGCGTTAAGACAATATAATTGTCGCTTGGCTATTCGGGTCAAGACATTGACTATCTTCCCCGAAGGATGGGTGAGTTGAACAGTCCTAGAGAAGCAATCAATTTGGGCATGATGAACTGACATCCAGTCCATACCCAGAATGATATTAATATCTGAAGATTTAAGGGCTATCAAAGACGCGAGGAAAACAAGTCTGTCGACTTGGATTTCATTTCCATGGCTTACTCTAGAAGTTTGCCATTTGGATCCCGGAGTTTGAATTACCATAGAGGTTGGCATATCACCGAATGCGACATTATGCAAACGAGCATAATTTTCAGATATAAAAGAATGAGAGGCTCCTGTATCGAAAAGAACAGATGCCGGGTGGCAATTAACAAGAAGCGTACCGAGAACGACGTTGGGATCCTCTTGAGCTTCTTCGGCAGTGATACAGTTGACATGGCCACGTGAAGCGGTGACCGGCTTGGCGTGGAACACTTTCCCTGTCGGCTTGCCACGGCCAACAGCTTTAGCAGACTGGTTGGGGTTGGTCTGGGGAAACTCACGCATATAGTGACCAGATTCCCCACACTTGAAACAAGTCACGGAACTGGTACGTGGAGGAGCATTGTTAGTTGGACCCCCATAGGGCTTGGCCGGTGCAGACTGTTGAACAGGGCGAGGCGCCTGGAAAGTTGGCCTCGGTGTGAACCTGGGTGGCAGGGCGGTGTTGGGCACCCACACGCGGCGCTTCCGAGGACCAGCACCGGATGAGGAACCCATGTCACGGCCATGCTTGCGTGTTGCGTCATAGTCAGTCTGACCAGTTTCAGCACTGATGGCTTTGTTGACCAGTTTCCGAAAAGATGTGCACTCATGCAGACGGAGGTCACGGCGAAGCTCAGGACTAAGGCCCTTACGGAACCTTGCTTGCTTCTTGGCGTCAGTAGACACTTCCTCAGTTGCATATCGTGCGAGGTTACCAAACTCCCTGCTGTAAACATCCACAGAAAGTCGGCCTTGGGTGAAACTGCAAAATTCCTCACGTTTACGGTCCATGAGACCCTCCGGAATGTGATGTTCACGGAAAGCCTCGCTGAACTCAGCCCAAGTAGTGACATGGCCCGCCGGGCGCATAGCTCCATAATTCTCCCACCATAGACTGGCGGGGCCTTCAAGATGATATGCAGCAAAGGTGACCTTGTCAGCCTCCGCTACCAGCGCGGAACGCAGTTTGTGAGCGATACTGCGAAGCTAGTCATCAGCGTCGAGAGGCTCGACGGAGTGGTGGAACGTGGGTGGATGTAATTTGATAAAATCACTGAGTGACACCACGTTAGTCCTCTGATGGTGTGCTGTGTTCTGTTCAATACGCTCCAACAAACGGTTGGTCTCCCGCTTGTTTCTCTCAGCTTCCATCATAACCTCGGCTAGGGAAGGAGGATGAGGCAGATTTGCATCCCTGACTTCACTGCCTTCGGCCTGCTCTTGAGGAGCAGGGTTAGCGCGCGTGTTGACCATCCTAGGTAAACAAGACAATGATTTAGTCAGGATGATAAAATTCCAACATAGGATACAAAATGTAAGGAATAACTCGGAATGCAAGATGATCATCCGTATGACATGGTAGATACAGAAACTGCTTCTTTTATTCCATCGTCATACACACCATACAGGGTTTAGTACAAGACCAAACAAAGTACTATTTCGGTGAAAAGAGGATTACATCTCATCGGAGGCATCCCAAGCTCCTATACATTATTTTTCTACACCTCCGGAAAGAGTACAAACTAGGTCATATCCCACGAGTCACGCGGGACGATAGACGACACAGCTAGTGCGAACTAGTGATACTACCACTAACTCAGACCGATCCGTAGTAGTCCTCGTAGAAGTCACCTCCATAGCCTGGAAGCTCAACATGATCATCCGGAAACAGACGATCTCGCGGAGCTTGTGGACCATAGGGGCTAGGATGAGGCCTTGGACCAACAGACGGTGGCCTGCGGGGACCGCGAGGTGGGGTGATGCCTCCTACATCACGCCAACCCATCACGTCTGGTAGAGCAGATCTCACAGGATAGAGATCGCGCATATCTGAATATCCAGCTTGCACCGCCGGTGCGAACCGAGTCAATGTGGCCCAGTGGTCAGCACGGGTATTGAAGAGCTCTAACCTTAAGGCCCGATTTTCACGGTCCTTATCCTCGAGCATCTCAGCAGTGGTGCGAGTCCGTGAATCCTCCTGAGTGGGGTCAGCATAGATAGCCTGGAGATACCCTTGTGCTCCCGGAAGTGATCCTGGCATATACCGGAAATCAGAGTCCCGAAATAGACCAGATCTGACTCGCATGATGGTCATCATAGAGTAGGCGGCGTCCTGCACAGCCATCTCAATAGTAACCCCTAGTCCATAGGAGCAGTGAAGGGGCTCGGTGGATCCAGGATAAGATGGAAATATCCGGACAGTGCAGAGATACTGGCTTTGGTTGAAGTCCCGAAATTGCTCTTCAACCGTGTACTCAGGATACCAGCGGTATCCAGCCTCAGACATTACCCGGACCAACTTGGCAGTATGGCCGGGTACATCTAGGCATCGAGTCAGGCGAACCACTTGATTGAGGTCGCGAGTGGCCATCTGAAAGCACAATCATAATGCAAAGGCATTAGAATTTCTAGCAAAATTTCGGCAGCATAACAGCTGTAAATGCTCAAGAAGGATTTTGAGACATTTGACAAAGGATTTCGTACACACTCAACATCATCATATCAAAGTTCTGAGACCATCCTAGCAACATAATATGGTAGAAGAACTGAACTAGGCTTGTAACCATCAAACCTATAAGGTACTATTGATTAGTAACACGTGATCCTGATAGAGAGAATAGATCCTAATTCCTTAACCCACGGTGGAAGAATAGACTGACTCAGATCAGAATGTCATTAGATAAAGGAGTAAAAAGAGCCTTACGTTCCAACCCACAAACAATTCCCCTACATATAACTAAAGAATTTCTAGACTCAACATCGACCAGTTTGGCTTGGAGAACCTACAGGCAGTCCGGCTCTGATGCCAACGCTGTCAGGACCCCGACTCGATGTCACATCGATCTAGCCGATAACACCTCATATCACTTTGCGGCCTCACGCACGGTATCCCCACGGGTGTCGCCTTACCTTTGCCCGGGACCGTTTGCGCCTTTTGGCTCACGTATATGATAGTGTCGCTAGCATCCATATGATAAGGAGCCCGGGCTGACATGACTAGTCGTAAACCCAAAGTGGCACAGACTTACAGGGACAGGCATCCATGACCCAGCTTCGAACGTGTCGGTCATCAGCAAGTGGGTCCGGGCTGTAGCACTGGGCTAGCAGGACTCCGGTAAACTGGGCTGTAGCGGGCTAACAGGACTCCGGTACTCAAAGCGTGACATTTCCCCGAAGGGACAGACACAGGAACGAAGAAGGACACATGCCGGCCAGCCTAAGTGTTCCAGAGCAGTAGCAAGCTACCATGGCTCAGCGGTAACACTAGGAGACATTTCCCGGTAAGAGAGGCTACTAAAGATAAACAACTAGATAGTCAGATCCCACACACACCAAGCATTTCAACCATACACACAATATGCTCGATATGTGCAAATACAACGAAGCATCACAACATGACTCTACGACACAAGTACTTTATTTAAGGCTCAGGGAGCCATACATAACATACACAAAGGTACGGGTCTCACGACCCAACATTCAAGTCATACAGTCATACAAACCAACAGTGGAAGTAACTTGTCTGAGTACAGACAAATAGTAAAAATAAAAGAGGCTTGGAAAGCCTAGCTATACTACATGGTCCTTCACAAGCTCAGGGTCACCACCTGGGCCTTTAGCCTACTCGTTGATGTCAACGTCTACATAGAACCCATCAGAAGGGGTTGCAGCGTCTTCTGTAAAAATGTAGATTATAGCAACATGAGTACAAAGGTACTCAGCAAGACTTACATCAGATCCTACATACATGCATATTATCAAGAAGGGTTGGTGGAGTTATTGCAGCAAGCCAGCTTTGACTCTTGGCTAGACTATCCTACGATACTTCAACTTGAAATGGTTTTGCGCACACGAGTCCACTACTCACCAATTCAATACACTACCGAGGATCCGCCTCCGTCTTCCTACGGAAGAGCCATCCTCGGCACTCACACTTATCTTGAGGCTTTTAGTAGTTTCCATTTACTTGTCTATGAACTGTATAGGCAACCAAGTAGTCCTTTACCGCGGACGCGGCTATTCGAATAGATTATGATAACCCTGCAGGGGTGTACTTCTTCATACATGTTTCCACCACTTAGCGTCTGCACACGACATGTGCTCGGCAGACTTCAAGCGAAAGCCGACGTGGGTGTAGACCACGACCTACCTAAACACTTAAGCCTCTAGTCCAGGTTTATCGCCTATTCAGGTTCCATCCGCAGGGAGTCCGGCCGAGGTTTCCCATACGGTCCCGAACGATGTGAACAGGGTTCCCGAGATACCTAACGGGTATTCGGTACACCGTGCCACGTACCTACCACATCACAGCCCACCCCTACGGTCAGCGCTGTCCACGGCCTCCAGTAGGCTACAAACACCAGAAACTACTTGCAACTCCTGGACAGAGAGCTAGGGTGAATAAGAAGTTGAGCGGGGTCATATTTCAGGGCCCAATGCATGGTAGTAGCTGTATCTTAAATCACACATACAGATCTCAGTGCTTAAGGTCGGCTTCAATGAAACAACCCACCATGTACTCCTACATGGCCTCTCATCGATACCTTTACCAAATCGTGTTCACCACACCACTCTCATTACCGACATAATCATTTCACTCTAGCCCATCACCCAGATGAACCAGACCTGACACGACTCTAAGCATAGCAGGCATAGCAAGGTAGGAACAACACATACATATGGCTCAATCAACTCCTACACATGCTAGTGGGTTTCATCTAGTTACTGTGGCAATGACAGGTCATGCAGAGGAAATGGGTTCAACTACCGTAGCACACAGCAGTTTGAAACGCGTTGTCTTAATGCAGTAAAAGAGAGCAGGAGCGAGAACATGGGATTGTATCGATATGATCAAATGGTTGGTTGCTTGCCTGATGGTTCGATGCACGGATACGGTTCTTCGTTAGGGTAATCACGGTACTCCTCGGAGGCAGAACCTGTCGCAAAGGACATCGATACACAACCATCACTAAACAATGTGCAACAATATGATGCATGCATGAAACATGGCAATATGAGTGTGTTGTGCTAATGCAACTAAAACCAGAAGGGTTTGAACAAATTTGAATCAAAGATTCAAATTTCAAACTCAAACATGGCCTTTTAAAGTGCTTTTCCTTGTTCTGCTTAAAACATCAATTTAACTTGTTTGATCATGCATGAAAATAGTACAGATGGATAGATTGGATTTTTCTGATCATTTTTCATATATAATTTGTCCAATTTGGAGTTACAGAATAAAAGTTATGAATTTTTGAAGTTTAAATAATATTCTGGAATTTCCTGATTTAAATTAAATCCAGAAATATAAATATTGCGCCAGCATGACGTCAGCATGACGTCAGTGGTCAACTGCGGCTGGCTGGGGTCAAACCTGACGTGTGGGGTCCACACGTCAGTGACAGGTCAAACAGGTCAAACCCACCGGCGACATGACGCCGGCGGGGCCCGAGACGGCGGCGCGATGCGGAAACGCGCTACAGGGCACGGGCGAGCCCGGCTTGGGCTCGTTGGAGAGCCCTTGCTCCCGCGCGTCGAACGGTGGTGGTGGCCGTGCCTGTGGTGGCCGGTACCGGCGACGGCGACGACCGTGGCGGCTGCCGGAGCTCGGTTGAGCTCGGGGTCGAGGCTACAACGGCTGCGGAGATGCGGGGTTGGCACCTACGGCTTCTACGCGGTGCGGTGAGGACGTAGGTGTGCTCGGTTGGGCGCTACGGTGACTGTGGCCATGACGGCGACGAGGTACGGCGGCGGCGAGCTTCGGAGCTCAAGGGGGCGGCAGCTACAGGAGGCTAGGGACAACGGGGCAAGGGGGAATCGAGTCAGTGGCTCACCGCGGAGCTGCAGGGATGGTTAGCGGGCTCGGGGACGTCCGGTAGCTCCCGATTCGACGGCGACAATCTCCGGTGGCCGAGAAGGGAACAGCGATGTGGGCGGCGATGTAGGGCTTCCCGAGGGGCTTGGCGTGGTGGGGAGGAAGAGGGGGTCGAGGCGGAGCTCCTGAGCTCAACGGAGGGGCGAGGGGTGGCCGGTGACGGCTGCTATGGCGAACGGCGGCGATGGTGGTGTTCGGCCGTGAGAGAGGGAGCGAGGGAGAGGAGGAAGGAACCGAGGGAGAGTGAGAGAGAGCAGGGGGGAGGGCGTGGGGTCGTCCGGGGCATCGAGACGAGGAGGGGAGGGCAGGCAGGCAGGCGAGCAGGTGGCGTGGCGCGGTGGCGCGCGCGCGCGCCGGCCACACTCCCCTCCCTCTGTCGAGGACGAAGACGACAGAGGAGGGAGGCGGGCTGGGCCGCCTGCTGGCTGGGCCGGCCAGCTGGCTGGGCTGCACAGGGAGGAGCCCAGGTAAGCTTCTCCCTTTTTAATTATTTCTGTTTTCTAATTTCTGACATTTGTTTTGATTTAAATAAAATATTAAATCATTTATTTACCTTATGCCAATTTTTGCAGGAGCTAGATATATTATTCCAGAGCTCCTTTATAATTGGCATAATATTTGGACATATATTAATATATATAACTAATATATTTCCAATGCAAATATTTATGCATTAATTCCAAATGCCCAAAATAAATACCTATGAGCTCTTAAAAATATTGGTTTGATTTTTATCTCTGTCCAATATTTTCAGAGAGCAACATGAGCATTTTCTTGGACCCTTTTGGAGAAATTTTTATTTGGATCATTTTCAAAAATGATTCTGAGGGTTTCACAAATCCCCATTTCAAATTAAATGGAAATTTAAACATGATGCACACACTCTGATGCATGACTAGCTAGGGTGTGACACATTAGTAACAAATTCACTGTCATCATTGCTAGCTTTATTATCAGAATCTTTGCTATAATTGGAAACAATGTGCTGACCATTACTATGTAGAATTAACATTTCTTATTAAAAGATTCATTAACTAGCTTTATTGTCCTGAAGGAGCGTTATCTATAAAGAATTTTTGCTCTACATAACTTGTACTCATATAATTTGCTCTAATATCCAGTCCAAAACATTGGTGCTAGATCCGCAATTTTTCCATGAGAACGAGATTTATTATTGGTTAATTCAATCAAGTAAGAGACCTTTGTGTAATATCATTTCTGCATGTCGAACATGAAACGATGCACATTGCTACTTGGTCAAACTGAAATTTGATGGCATCTTGCATTCTTTTGTCAGCTCCCGAAAACAGCGTTGCCCCTGCAGCGGGTGTCTCAGGCGTGGCTGGAGCTGTCGTGGTCGCAAGTTCAACTCCACAAGAGGGTACCAGTACAGCAGTGGAGCAGCCAAAACTGACCGGTTCTAGAAGGAAGCGTACATCAGATGTATGGGATGATTTTAGGATAGAACTAATCAATGGGAAATGGCAGGCAATATGCAACAGGTGTCATAAGCCATATGATGCAGATTCAACCTCTGGTACGTCACACTTAAGGACACATCGTAATAATTGTCCGGCTCGGCGTGGACCAGTGGGTCCACAACAAAGCAAACTAAAGTTGTCAAAATGTGGGGATGGGACAGTAAATTTGGAGACATATATTTTTGATCAGGAACTTGCTAGGAAGGAACTTGCATTAATGATATGTGTGCATGAGTACCCTCTGTCTATTGTTGATCATGCTGGATTCCGAAAAATTTGTGGTACTTTGCAACCAATGTTCAAGGTGGTGTGTAGAAATACCATTAGGCAGGACATTATAAATATGTTTGGAGTCCAAAAGAATAGCATGGTGAAGTACTTTGCAAAGTTTGAGAACCGAGTAGCCATCACAACGGATTTGTGGACGGCTGGCCATCAAAAGAGGGGCTATATGGCTGTAACTGCACATTATATTGATGCTTCTTGGAACCTAAAGAGCTTCCTAATGAGGTAACCATGTCTCTCTAAATCATTGTTATTGTGAAATAAATGTATTGATTATTTTTACTCTGAACCTAAATATTTACTTATTTTTGTATTGCATAGGTTGGTTTATGTTCCATGTCCACACAATGCTGAAGTTATATGTGAAGCACTACATGCATGTCTTGTTGAGTGGAACCTTGAGAAGAAGATATCCACGGTGACCTTGGACAATTGTACATCAAATGACAAGGCTATGGAAATTCTGCCAGATAAGTTGGACACATCTTCTCTTATGTTGAAAGGAACTTTGTTGCATATGCGTTGTGCTGCTCATATATTAAATCTGATTGTAAAAGATGGGTTGGATGTCATAGCAAAAGGGATTGAGAGGGTACGAGATAGTGTTGCATTTTGGTCAGCCACACCTAAAATACATGAGAAGTTTGAAAAGAAGGCACGCATTTTGAACAATGAATACACATGCAGATTGGCTCTGGATTGTAAAACTTTTCGAGTAGATGATTTTTCATATAAAAAACTTTTTCATCCGAGTTCGTATGCAAAAGTTATGCCCATTTTACAAATTTCCAGAGAGATTTTGCAAATAAAGTCGAAATTCATATTTGTAAATTTTCCCAACAACTAGAGCATATATCACATGGGAAACTTATTTTCTTTTATTTTTTTGACATTTCCATCATTTTCTTTTATTTTTTTAAAAACTGAAAAGGCGATCCACGTGGGGGGGGTGCATTCGGTGTTGGGGCAACTTAGTAATGGCGCACCTGGGGGTGGTGCGCCATTACTAGTTAAACCAGTAATGGCGCACCACACCCACGGTGCGCCATTACTAGTTTTGAAAAAAAATATAAAAAAATTGATATTGTTTTTGATTTTTTTTTTGAAAAAAACTTAGTAATGGCGCACCTGTGGGCAGTGCACCATTACTAGTTAAAACTAGTAATGGCGCACTGAGTCATGGTGCGCCATTAGTAACGATTTTTTTTTTACTTTTTTTTAAAAAATACTAATGGCGCACGACGGATGTGGTGCGCCATTACTATGTCAATTAGTAACGGCGCACTATACAATGGTGCACCATTAGTAACAAATTCACTGACATCATTGCTAGCTTTATTATCAGAATCTTTGCTATAATTGGAAACAATGTGCTGACCATTACTATGTAGAATTTACATTTCTTATTAAAAGATTCATTAACTATCTTTATTGTCCTGAAGGAGCGTTATCTATAAAGAATTTTTGCTCTTCATAACTTGTACTCATATAATTTGCTCTAATATCCAGTCCAAAACATTGGTGCTAGATCCGCAATTTTTGCATGAGAACGAGATTTATTATTGGTTAATTCAATCAAGTACGAGACCTTTGTGTAATATCATTTCTGCATGTCGAACATGAAACGATGCGCATTGCTACTTGGTCAAACTGAAATTTGATGGCATCTTGCATTCTTTTGTCAGCTCCCGAAAACAGCGTTGCCCCTGCAGCGGGTGTCTCAGGCGTGGCTGGAGCTGTCGTGGTCGCAAGTTCAACTCCACAAGAGGGTACCAGTACAGCAGTGGAGCAGCCAAAACTGACCGGTTCTAGAAGGAAGCGTACATCAGATGTATGGGATGATTTTAGGATAGAACTAATCAATGGGAAATGGCAGGCAATATGCAACAGGTGTCATAAGCCATATGATGCAGATTCAACCTCTGGTACGTCACACTTAAGGACACATCGTAATAATTGTCCGGCTCGGCGTGGACCAGTGGGTCCACAACAAAGCAAACTAAAGTTGTCAAAATGTGGGGATGGGACAGTAAATTTGGAGACATATATTTTTGATCGAGAACTTGCTAGGAAGGAACTTGCATTAATGATATGTGTGCATGAGTACCCTCTGTCTATTGTTGATCATGCTGGATTCCGAAAAATTTGTGGTACTTTGCAACCAATGTTCAAGGTGGTGTGTAGAAATACCATTAGGCAGGACATTATAAATATGTTTGGAGTCCAAAAGAATAGCATGGTGAAGTACTTTGCAAAGTTTGAGAACCGAGTAGCCATCAAAACGGATTTGTGGACGGCTGGCCATCAAAAGAGGGGCTATATGGCTGTAACTGCACATTATATTGATGCTTCTTGGAACCTAAAGAGCTTCCTAATGAGGTAACCATGTCTCTCTAAATCATTGTTATTGTGAAATAAATGTATTGATTATTTTTACTCTGAACCTAAATATTTCCTTATTTTTGTATTGCATAGGTTTGTTTATGTTCCATGTCCACACAATGCTGAAGTTATATGTGAAGCACTACATGCATGTCTTGTTGAGTGGCACCTTGAGAAGAAGATATCCACGGTGACCTTGGACAATTGTACATCAAATGACAAGGCTTTGGAAATTCTGCCAGATAAGTTGGACACATCTTCTCTTATGTTGAAAGGAACTTTGTTGCATATGCGTTGTGCTGCTCATATATTAAATCTGATTATAAAAGATGGGTTGGATGTCATAGAAAAAGGGATTGAGAGGGTACGAGATAGTGTTGCATTTTGGTCAGCCACACCTAAAATACATGAGAAGTTTGAAAAGATGGCACGCCTTTTGAACAATGAATACACATGCAGATTGGCTCTTGATTGTAAAACTTTTCGAGTAGATGATTTTTCATATAAAAAACTTTTTCATCCGAGTTCGTATGCAAAAGTTATGCCCATTTTACAAATTTCCAGAGAGATTTTGCAAATAAAGTCGAAATTCATATTTGTAAATTTTCCCAACAACTAGAGCATATATCACATGGGAAACTTATTTTCTTTTATTTTTTTGACATTTCCATCATTTTCTTTTATTTTTT
>NC_041391.1:681934486-681949343 GCF_002162155.2 Triticum dicoccoides
AAAAAAAAAAAGTTGATATTGTTTTTGATTTTTTTTTGAAAAAAACTTAGTAATGGCGCACCTGTGGACAGTGCACCATTACTAGTTAAAACTAGTAATGGCGCACTGAGTCATGGTGCGCCATTAGTAACAATTTTTTTTTATTTTCTTTTACTTTTTAAAAAAAAATACTAATGGCGCACGACGGATGTGGTGCGCCATTACTATGTCAATTAGTAATGGCGCACTATACAATGGTGCACCATTAGTAACAAATTCACTGACATCATTGCTAGCTTTATTATCAAAATCTTTGCTATAATTGGAAACAATGTGCTGACCATTACTATGTAGAATTTACATTTCTTATTAAAAGATTCATTAACTATCTTTATTGTCCTGAAGGAGCGTTATCTATAAAGAATTTTTGCTCTACATAACTTGTACTCATATAATTTGCTCTAATATCCAGTCCAAAACATTGGTGCTAGATCCGCAATTTTTGCATGAGAACGAGATTTATTATTGGTTAATTCAATCAAGTACGAGACCTTTGTGTAATATCATTTCTGCATGTCGAACATGAAATGATGCGCATTGCTACTTGGTCAAACTGAAATTTGATGGCATCTTGCATTCTTTTTGTCAGCTCCCGAAAACAGCGTTGCCCCTGCAGCGGGTATCTCAGGCGTGGCTGGAGCTGTCGTGGTCGCAAGTTCAACTCCACAAGAGGGTACCAGTACAGAAGTGGAGCAGCCAAAACTGACCGGTTCTAGAAGGAAGCGTACATCAGATGTATGGGATGATTTTGGGATAGAACTAACCAATGGGAAATGGCAGGCAATATGCAACTGGTGTCATAAGCCATATGCTGCAGAATCAACCTCTGGTACGTCACACTTAAGGACACATCATAATAATTGTCCGGCTCGGCATGGACCAGTGGGTCCACAACAAAGCAAACTAAAGTTGTCAAAATGTGGGGATGGGACGGTAAATTTGGAGACCTATATTTTTGATCAAGAACTTGCTAGGAAGGAACATGCATTAATGATATGTGTGCATGAGTACCCTCTGTCTATTGTTGATCATGCTGGATTCCGAAAATTTTGTGGTACTTTGCAACCAATGTTCAAGGTGGTGTCTAGAAATACCGTTAGGCAGGACATTATGAATATGTTTGGAGTCCAAAAGAATAGCATGGTGAAGTACTTTGCAAAGTTTGAGAACCGAGTAGCCATCACAACGGATTTGTGGATGGCTGGCCATCAAAAGAGGGGCTATATGGCTTTAACTGCACATTATATTGATGCTTCTTGGAACCTAAAGAGCTTCCTAATGAGGTAACCATGTATCTCTAAATCATTGTTATTCTGAAATAAATGTATTGATTATTGTTACTTTGAACCTAAATATTTCCTTATTTTTGTATTGCATAGGTTTGTTTATGTTCCATGTCCACACAATGCTGAAGTTATATGTGAAGCACTACATGCATGTCTTGTTGAGTGGCACCTTGACAAGACGATATCCACGGTGACCTTGGACAATTGTACATCAAATGACGAGGCTATGGAAATTCTGCCAGATAAGTTGGACACATCTTCTCTTATGTTGAAAGGAACTTTGTTGCATATGCGTTGTGCTGCTCATATATTAAATCTGATTGTAAAAGATGGGTTGGATGTCATAGAAAAAGGGATTGAGAGGGTACGAGATAGTGTTGCATTTTGTTCAGCCACACCTAAAAGACATGAGAAGTTTGAAAAGATGGCACGCCTTTTGAACAATGAATACACATGCAGATTGGCTCTTGATCGTAAAACTTTTCGAGTAGATGATTTTTCATATAAAAAACTTTTTCTTCCGAGTTCGTATCCAAAAGTTATGCCCATTTTACAAATTTCCAGAGAGATTTTGCAAATAAAGTCGAAATTCATATTTGTAAATTTTCCCAACAACTAGAGCACATATCACATGGGAAACTTATTTTCTTTTATTTTTTTGACATTTCCATCGTTTTCTTTTATTTTTTTTAAACTGAAAAGGTGATCCACGGGGGGAGGGGGTGCATTCATTGTTGGGGCAAGTTAGTAATGGCGCACCTGGGGATGGTGCGCCATTACTAGTTAAACTAGTAATGGCGCACCACACCCACGGTGCGCCATTACTAGTTTTGAAAAAAAATGATATTTTTTTAATACTAGTAATGGCGCACCGATTCATGGTGCGCCATTAGTAACAATTTTTTTTATTTTTTTTACTTTTTTTAAATACTAATAGCGCACGACGAATGTGGTGCGCCATTACTATGTCAATTAGTAATGGCGCACTATACAATGGTGCGCCATTAGTAACAAATTCACTGACATCATTGCTAGCTTTATTATCAGAATCTTTGCTATAATTTGAAACAATGTGCTGACCATGACTATGTAGAATTTACATTTCTTATTAAAAGATTCATTAACTAGCTTTATTGTCCTGAAGGAGCGTTATCTATAAAGAATTTTTGCTCTACATAACTTGTACTCATATAATTTGCTCTAATATCCAGTCCAAAATATTGGTGCTAGATCCGTAATTTTTGCATCAGAACGAGATTTATTATTGGTTAATTCAATCAAGTACGAGACCTTTGTGTAATATCATTTCTGCATGTTGAACATGAAACGATGCCCATTGCTACTTGGTCAAACTGAAATTTGATGGCATCTTGCATTCTTTTGTCAGCTCCCGAAAACAGCGTTGCCCCTGCAGCGGGTGTCTCAGGCGTGGCTGGAGCTGTCACGGTCGCAAGTTCAACTCCACAAGAGGGTACCAGTACAGCAGTGGAGCAGCCAAAACTGACCGGTTCTAGAAGGAAGCGTACATCAGATGTACGGGATGATTTTAAGATAGAACTAATCAATGGGAAATGGCAGGCAATATGCAACTGGTGTCATAAGCCATATGCTGCAGAATCAACCTCTGGTACGTCACACTTGAGGACATCATAATAATTGTCTGGCTCGGCATGGACCAGTGGGTCCACAACAAAGCAAACTAAAGTTGTCAAAATGTGGTGATGGGACAGTAAATTTGGAGACCTATATTTTTGATCAAGAACTTGCTAGGAAGGAACTTGCATTAATGATATGTGTGCATGAGTACCCTCTGTCTATTGTTGATCATGCTGGATTCCGAAAATTTTGTGGTACTTTGAAACCAATGTTCACGGTGGTGTCTAGAAATACTGTTAGGCAGGACATTATGAATATGTTTGGAGTCCAAAAGAATAGCATGGTGAAGTACTTTGCAAAGTTTGAGAACCGAGTAGCCATGACAACGGATTTGTGGATGGCTGGCCATCAAAAGAGGGGCTATATGGCTGTAACTGCACATTATATTGATGCTTCTTGGAACCTAAAGAGCTTCCTAATGAGGTAACCATGTATCTCTAAATCATTGTTAATTTGAAATAAATGCATTGATTATTGTTACTCTGAACCTAAATATTTCCTTATTTTTGTATTGCATAGGTTTGTTTATGTTCCATGTCCACACAATGCTGAAGTTATATGTGAAGCACTACATGCATGTCTTGTTGAGTGGCACCTTGAGAAGAAGATATCCACGGTGACCTTGGACAATTGTACATCAAATGACAAGGCTATGGAAATTCTGCCAGATAAGTTGGGCACATCTTCTCTTATGTTGAAAGGAACTTTTTTGCATATGCGTTGTGCTGCTCATATATTAAATCTGATTGTAAAAGATGGGTTGGATGTCATAGAAAAAGGGATTGAGAGGGTACGAGATAGTGTTGCATTTTGGTCAGCCACACCTAAAAGACATGGGAAGTTTGAAAAGATGGCACACCTTTTGAACAATGAATACACATGCAGATTGGCTCTTGATTGTAAAACTTTTCGAGTAGATGATTTTTCATATAAAAAACTTTTTCATCCGAGTTCATATGCAAAAGTTATGCCCATTTTACAAATTTCCAGAGAGATTTTGCAAATAAAGTCGAAATTCATATTTGTAAATTTTCCCAACAACTAGAGCACACATCACATGGGAAACTTATTTTCTTTTATTTTTTTGACATTTCCATCATTTTCTTTTATTTTTTTTTAAAACTGAAAAGGCGATCCACTAGGGGGGGGGTGCATTCGGTGTTGGGGCAAGTTAGTAATGGCGCACCTGGGGGTGGTGCGCCATTACTAGTTAAACTAGTAATGGCGCACCACACCCACGGCGCGCCATTAGTAGTTTTGAAAAAAAAAATTAAAAAAATTGATATTTTTTTTGAATTTTTTTTTGAAAAAAACTTAGTAATGGCGCACCTGTGGACAATGCGCCATTACTAGTTAAAACTAGTAATGGCGCACCGAGTCATGGTGCGCCATTAGTAACAATTTTTTTTATTTTTTTTACTTTTTTTATAAAATACTAATGGCGCACGATGGATGTGGTGTGCCATTACTATGTCAATTAGTAATGGCGCACTATACAATGGTGCGCCATTAGTAACAAATTCACTGACATCATTGCTAGCTTTATTATCAGAATCTTTGCTATAATTGGGAACAATGTGCTGACCATTACTATGTAGAATTTACATTTCTTATTAGAAGAATCATTAACTAGCTTTATTGTCCTGAAGGAGCGTTATCTATAAAGAATTTTTGCTCTACATAACTTGTACTCATATAATTTGCTCTAATATCCAGTCCAAAACATTGTTGCTAGATCTGTAATTTTTGCATGAGAACGAGATTTATTATTGGTTAATTCAATCAAGTACGAGACCTTTGTGTAATATCATTTCTGCATGTCGAACATGAAACGATGCCCATTGCTACTTGGTCAAACTGAAATTTGATGGCATCTTGCATTCTTTTGTCAGCTCCCGAAAACAGCGTTGCCCCTGCAACGGGTGTCTCAGGCGTGGCTGGAGCTGTCGTGGTCGCAAGTTCAACTCCACAAGAGGGTACTAGTACAGCAGTGGAGCAGCCAAAACTGACCGGTTCTAGAAGGAAGCGTACATCATATGTACGTGATGATTTTAAGATAGAACTAATCAATGGGAAATGGCAGGCAATATGCAACTGGTGTCATAAGCCATATGCTGCAAAATCAACCTCTGGTACGTCACACTTAATGTCACACCCTAGCTAGTTCATGCATTAGAGTGTTGCATCATATTTACTCTTTCATCAGAAACCTGAAATGGGGATGACAGAACCCCCAGCCCCCTCTGAAACCAACTAGGGTTTACTAAAAACTTTTTCAATGAACCTGAAATGCCCTTCTAAAATGCCCATCATTTTTGTCTTGGTTCAGAACCTCTGCCAAAAGTGATGCACATTTTCCTAGGCCATCTTAGGGTTTGTGAATTAAATCATAAATATTTGAATTTGGGCATTTAAAATTATATAAAATATTTAAATGCTCAAATATCTCCAAACTAAAATGTTTCATGTTGGAAATAATCCAACTATGGACCAGGAGTAGTTTGGTGATTTTAGGAGTTGCCTAAGTATTTTTATTAATTCAACAAAGTTGCAGAAGTATTAAAAAAAACAGAAAACAGAGAAAAATAGAAAAGCTTACCTGGCGCCAGCACCCGGCCCACCTGCCGGCCCAGCCCAGCGCCGCTCCAGCGAGCTGCTTGCCGGCCAGGCAGGCAGGCAGGTGCCCGACGGCGACCACAGCGCGCGCCACGCACCTGCTCGCCGCCTCGCCACTCCCCTCGCCCGGTGACGTCGTGGATCGCCCTCCCTCTCTCCCCCGAACCCCCCAGACACCCCCTCTCCTCTCCAGCTCCTCCCCCTCGCGCTCCCCCGCCATGACCGACGCCACCACCGCCGCGCCTACGTCGTAGCCGTGCTCCCCGCCGCCCGTGCGTCCTCTCGTCGTGTCCAGGAGCTCCGCCGCTGTCCACTTCATCGAGCAAGCCGAGCCCTGAGCGCTCGCAACGCCCGAGTCCACCGCAATGACCTCGCCCGAACCGCCGTCGCCGGAGATCCCCTTCAACGCCGTCGTCGCTCCGGTCCGTCCCCGGCCGCACCAAGGGCTTCGTCGAACTCCCCGTGAGCTTAGCCATCTTCCCCTCTCTTCTTTTCTTGCTCCCGAGCCGTGTAGCGACCTCCCAGAGCTCAACCGCACCCACCACCATGGAGCTCGTCGCCGACGTGCTCCCGGTCACCCTCCGACCACTCCACGGTGTCCGTCATGCTCATCGCGTCACGTAGCACCTAAATAGCTACTCCCCGCACCTCACCGACCCCCCTAGCGACAAGTTCGACTTTGGCCGAACTCCGGTGGCCGCCAAAGTCGTCGCCGGCGCCAACTCCGGCCACCCCAACCGCAACGGACTCCACCAAGAGCTGCGGCTCGACCTCAGCTCCTCTCCGGTGGCCTCCGCGGCTCGTTTGGTTGCCGGAACGGCAAAAATCACTTCCGCCGCCGCGTCGGGCTCGCCGGCGGCTAAACGCCGGTGCAGCCGACCCGGGTTTGACCACGGGTGGGCCCTGGTTGACTCCCCTGAGTCAATGACAGGTGGGGCCCAGCCCTGTTAACTAATTAGGATTAGTTTAAATTAATTTTAGTTTAATTAATCACACTGACACGCGGGACCCACTGTCAGGTTTGACCCAGACGTGTCCCGTTGACCTGCTGATGTCACACTGACGTCAGGCTGACGCAGTAATTGATTTTCTGGATTTAATCTAATATAGGAAATTCCAGAATATAGTTTAAACTTCAAAAATTCATAACTTTTATTCTGTAACCCCAAATCAGACAAATTATATATGAAAAATGATCAGAAAAATCCAATCTATCCATCTGTACTATTTTCATGCATGACTAAACAAGTTAACTTGATGTTTAATGCAGAACAAGGAAAAAACACTTTAAAGGGCCATGTATGAGTTTGAAATTTGAATCTTTGATTCAAATTGGTTCAAACCCTTCTGGTCTTAGTTGCATTAGCCCAACACACTCATATTGCCATGTTTCATGCATGCATCATATTGTTGCACATTGTTTGGTGATGGTTGTGTATCGGTGTTCTTTGCGGCAGGTTCTGCCTCCGAGGAGTACCGTGATTACCCTAACGAAGAACCGTATCAGTGCATCGAACCATCAGGCAAGCAACCAACCATTTGATCATATCGATACAATCCCATGTTCTCGCTCCTGCTCTCGTTTACTGCATTAAGACAACGCGTTTCAAACTGCTGTGTGTTACGGTAGTTGAACCCATTTCCTCTGCATGACCTGTCATTGCCACAGTAACTAGATGAAACCCACTAGCATGTGTAGGAGTTGTTTGAGCCATATGTATGTGTTGTTCCTACCTTGCTATGCCTGCTATGCTTAGAGTCGTGTCAGGTCTGGTCCATCTGGGTGATGGACTAGAGTGAAATGATTATGTCGGTAATGAAAGTGGTGTGGTGAACATGATTTGGTAAAGGTATCGATCAGAGGCCATGTAGGAGTACATGGTGGGTTGTTTCATTGAAGCCGACCTTAAGCACTGAGATCTGTATGTGTGATTTAAGATTCAGCTACTACCATGCATTGGGCCCGAAACCAATGGACCCTCTCGACTTCTTATTCACCCTAGTTCTCTGTCCAGGAGTTGCAAGTAGTTTCTGGTGTTTGTAGCCTACTGGAGGCCGTGGACAGCGCTGACCGTAGGGGTGGGCTGTGATGCGGTAGGTACGTGGCACGGTGTACCGAATACCCGTTAGGTATCTCATCGTTTGGGGCTGTGAGCGAAACCTCGGCCGGATCTCCTCATGGATGGAACCCGAATAGGCGATAAACCTGCACTAGAGACTTAGGTGATTAGGTAGGTCATGGCCGACACCCACGTTGGGTTTCCGCTTGAAGGTTGCCGAGTACATGTTGTGTAAACGACGGTAAGTGGTGAGAGCGTGTATGAAGAAGTACACCCCTGCAGGGTTATCATGATCTATTCGAATAGCCACGTCCGTGGTAAAGGACTACTTGGTTGCCTATACAGTTCATAGACAAGTAAATGGAAACTACTAAAAGCCTCAAGATAAGTGGGAGTGCCGAGGATGGCTCTTCCGTAGGAGGACGGAGGTGGATCCTCGGTAGTGTATTGAAGTGGTGAGTAGTGGACTCGTGTACGCAAAACCATTTCAAGTTGGAGTCTCGTAGGATAGTCTAGCCAAGAGTCAAAGCTGGCTTGCTGCAATAACTCCACCAACCCTTCTTGATAATGTGCATGTATGTAGGATCTGATGTAAGTCTTGCTGAGTACCTTTGTACTCATGTTGCTATAATTTACATTTTACAGAAGACGCTGCAACCCCTTCTGATGGGTTCTTCGTAGACGTTGACATCAATGAGTAGGCTAAGGCCCAGGTGGTGATCCTGAGCTTGTGAAGGACCACGTAGTATAGCTAGGCTTTCCAAGCCTCTTTTATTTTACTAGTTGTCTGTACTCAGACAAGTTACTTCCGCTGCTGGTTTGTATGACTGTATGACTTGAATGCTGGGTCGTGTGACCCGTACCTTTGTGTATGTTATGTATGGTTCTCTGAGCCTTAAATAAAGTACTTGTGTCATAGAGTCATGTTGTGATGCCTTGTTGTATTTGCACATATCGAGCATATTGTGTGTATGATTGAAATGCTTGGTATGTGTGGGATCTGACTATCTAGTTGTTTATCCTTAGTAGCCTCTCTTACCGGGAAATGTCTCCTAGTGTTACCACTGAGCCATGGTAGCTTGCTACTGCTCTGGAACACTTAGGCTGGCCGGCATGTGTCCTTCTTCGTTCCTGTGTCTGTCCCTTCGGGGAAATGTCACGCATTGAGTACCGGAGTCCTGTTAGCCCGCTACAGCCCGGTTTACCGGAGTCCTGCTAGCCCAGTGCTACAGCCCGGACCCACTTGCTGATGACCGACACGTTCGTTGCTGGGTCATGGATGCCTGTCCCTGTAAGTCTGTGCCACTTTGGGTTTATGACTAGCCATGTCAGCCCGGGCTCCTTATCATATGGGTACTAGCGACACTATCATATACGTGTGCCAAAAGGCGCAAACGGTCCCGGGCAAAGGTAAGGCGACACCCGTGGGAATACCGTGCGTGAGGCCGCAAAGTGATATGAGGTGTTACATGCTAGACCTATGTGGCATCGAGTCGGGGTCCTGACAGCGTTGGCATCAGAGCCGGACTGCCTGTAGGTTCTCCAAGCCAAACTGGTCGATGTTGAGTCTAGAAATTCTTTAGTTATATGTAGGGGAATTGTTTGTGGGTTGGAACGTAAGGCTCTTTTTACTCCTTTATCTTATGACATTCTGATCTGAGTCAGTCTATTCTTCCACCGGGGGTTAAGGAATTAGGATCTATTCTCTCTATCAGGATCACGTGTTACTAATCAGTAGTACCTTATAGGTTTGATGGATACAAGCCTAGTACAGTTCTACTACCACATCATGTTGTTAGGATGGACTCAGAACTTTGATATGATGATGTTGAGTGTGTATGAAATCCTTTGTCAAATGTCTCAAAATCCTTCTTGAGCATTTACAGCTGTTATGCTGCCGAAATTTTGCTAGAAATTCTAATGCCTTTGCATTATGGTTGTGCTTTCAGATGGCCACTCGCGACCTTAATCAAGTGGTTCGCCTGACTTGATGCCTAGATGTACCCGGCCATACTGCCATGTTGGTCAGGGTAATGACTGAGGCTGGATACCGTTGGTATCCTGAGTACACGGTCGAAGAGCAATTCCGGGACTTTAATCAAAGCCAATATCTCTGCACTATCAGGATATTTCCATCTTATCCTGGATCCACCGAGCCCCTTCACTGCTCCTATGGACTCGGGGTTACTATGGAGATGGCTGTGCAGGACGCCGCCTACTCTATGATGACCATCATGCGAGTCAGGACTGGCCTATTTCGGGATTCTGATTTCCGGTATATGCCAGGATCACTTCCGGGAGCACAAGGGTATCTCCAGGCTATCTATGCTGACCCCACTCAGGAGGAATCACGGACTCGCACCACTGCTGAGATGCTCGAGGATAAGGACCGTGAAAATCGGGCCTTGAGGCTAGAGCTTTTCAATACCCGTGCTGACCATTGGGCCACGTTGACTCGGTTTGCACCGGCGGTGCAAGCTGGATATTCGGATATGCGCGATCTCTATCCTGTGAGATCTGCTCTGCCAGACGTGATG
The DNA here is from genome assembly GCF_002162155.2 of Triticum dicoccoides. Lineage (NCBI taxonomy): Eukaryota > Viridiplantae > Streptophyta > Magnoliopsida > Poales > Poaceae > Triticum > Triticum dicoccoides. The sequence goes on from NC_041391.1 coordinate 681,944,681, forward strand.
GGTTGGCGTGATGTAGGAGGCATCACCCCACCTCGCGGTCCCCGCAGGCCACCGTCTGTTGGTCCAAGACCTCATCCTAGCCCCTATGGTCCGCAAGCTCCGCGAGATCGTCTGTTCCCGGATGATCATGTTGAGCTTCCAGGCTATGGAGGTGACTTCTACGAGGACTACTACGGATCGGTCTGAGTTAGTGGTAGTATCACTAGTTCGTACTAGCGGTGTTGTCTATCGTCCTGCGTGACTCGTGGGATATGACCTAGTTGTACCGCCTTCCGGAGGTGTAGAAAAATAATGTATAGGAGCTTGGGATGCCTCCGATGAGATGTAATCTTCTTTTCACTGTGATAGTTCCTTGTTTTGGTCTTGTACTAAACCTTGTATGGTGTGTATGACGATGGAATAAAAGAAGCAGTTTCTGTATCTACCATGTCATACAGATGATCATCTTGCATTCCGAGTTATTCCTTACATTCTGTATCCTATGTCGGAATCTTATCATTCTGACTAAATCATTGTCTTGTTTACCTAGATGGTCAACACGCGCACTAACCCTGCTCCCCAAGAGCAGGCCGAAGGCAGTGAAGTCAGGAATGCAAATCTGCCTCGTCCTCCTTCCCTAGCCGAGGTTATGATGGAAGCCGAAAGAAACAAGCGAGAGACCAACCGTTTGTTGGAGTGTATTGAACAGAACACAGCACACCATCAGAGGACTAACGTGGTGTCACTCAGTGATTTCATCAAGTTACATCCACCCACGTTCCACCACTCCGTCGAGCCTCTCGACGCTGATGACTGGCTTCGCAGTATTTCTCACAAACTGCGCTCCGCTCTAGTAGCCGAGGCTGACAAGGTCACCTTTGCTACATATCATCTTGAAGGTCCCAGCGGGCCATGTCACTACTTGGGCTGAATTCAGCGAGGCTTTCCGTGAACATCACATTCCGGAGGGTCTCATGGACCGTAAACGTGAGGAATTTTGCAGTTTCACTCAGGGCCGACTCTCTGTGGATGCTTACAGCAGGGAGTTCGGTAACCTCGCACGATATGCCACTGAGGAAGTTTCTACCGATGCCAAGAAGCAAGCAAGGTTCCATAAGGGGCTTAGTCTTGAGCTTCGCCGCGACCTCCGTCTGCATGAGTGCACATCTTTTCAGAAGCTTGTTAACAAGGCCATCAGTGCTGAGACTGGTCAGACTGATTATGACGCAACACGCAAGCATGGCCGTGACGTGGGTTCCTCATCCGGTGCTGGCCCTCAGAAGCGCCGCGTGTGGGTGCCCAACACTGCCCTGCCACCCAGGTTCACACCGAGGCCATCCTTCCAGGCACCTCGCCCCATTCAACAGTCTGCACCAGCCAAGCCCTATGGTGGTCCAACCAACAATGCTCCTCCACGTACCAGTTCTGTGACTTGCTTTAAGTGTGGGGAATCTGGCCACTATATGCGCGAGTGTCCCCAGACCAACCCCAACCAATCTGCTAAAGTTGTTGGCCGTGGCAAGCCGACAGGGAAAGTGTTCCACGCCAAGCCGGCCACCGCTACACGTGGCCATGTCAACTGTATCTCTGCCGAAGAACCTCAAGAGGATCCCAACGTCGTTCTCGGTACGCTCCTTGTTAATTGCCACCCGGCATCTGTTCTTTTCGATACAGGAGCATTTCATTCATTCATATCCGAGAACTATGCTCGCTTGCATAACACCGCATTCTGTGACATGCCATTCTCTATGGTAATTCAAACTCCGGGATCCAAATGGCAAACTTCTAGAGTAAGCCATGGAAATGAAATTCAAGTCGACAGACTTGTTTTCCTCGCATCTTTGATAGCCCTTAAATTTTCAGATATTAATATCATCTTGGGTATGGACTGGATGTCAGCTCATCATGCCAAAATTGATTGTTTCTCTAGGACTGTTCAACTCACCCATCCCTCGGGGAAGATAGTCAATGTCTTGACCCGAATAGCCAAGCGACAGTTATATTCTCTTAACGCCAGCCCTTTGCCAGACCTTGAGGACGTTCCGGTAGTCCGTGACTTCCCGGATGTCTTCCCAGAGGAATTGTCAGGTGTTCCACCTGACAGGGATGTTGAGTTCGTAATAGACCTTATTCCAGGAACAGTCCCGATTGCTAGAAGACCCTATAAGATGGCACCACTAGAACTAGCCGAGCTTAAGAAACAACTCGATGAGTCCTTGAAAAAGGGTTTCATCCGACCTAGTTCATCTCCATGGGCTTGCCCCGTCCTCTTCGTCAAGAAGAAGGATGGTACGGACCGGATGGTTGTAGATTATCGACCTGTCAATTTGGTCACAATCAAGAACAAATATCCGCTCCCTAGGATCAATGACCTGTATGATCAGCTCGCTGGATCCTCAGTCTTCTCCAAAATGGATTTGAGGTTAGGCTACCATCAAATCAAAATCAGGAACGGGGACATTCCTAAAACGGCCTTTGTTACTCGTTATGGCCAATACGAGTACACCGTCATGTCCTTCGGTTTAACCAACGCTCCAGCCACCTTTTCTCGGTTAATGAACTCAATCTTCATGGAGTATTTGGATAAATTCGTCGTGGTTTACCTCGATGATATACTCATCTACTCCAAGAACGAGGAAGAACATGCCGAACATCTAAGGCTAGTGTTGAAGAAACTTCGAGAGCATCGTCTTTATGCCAAATTCTCTAAATGTGAATTTTGGTTGTCAAAAGTGACCTATCTGGGTCATGTATTATCTGGTAAAGGTATTGCTGTTAACCCTGAGCGAGTTCAAGCCGTCCTTAATTGGACTCCACCTGAATCGGTCAAGCAAGTTCGGAGTTTCCTGGGCTTAGCGAGCTATTGCCGTCGCTTTGTCGAAAACTTCTCCAAAGTTGCGAAACCTCTAACTGAACTCCTCAAGAAAGATAAAAAGTTCGAATGGACTCCACAATGTGAGCACAGCTTTCAGGAACTGAAAAGACGCCTGACTTCTGCTCCCGTACTGGTACCGCCAGACTTCTCTAAGGACTTTGTTATCTACTGCGACGCCTCGCGACAAGGACTAGGTTGCATTCTCATGCAAGATCGACACGTAATTGCTTACGCTTCACGGCAATTGCACCCACATGAGGAGAATTATCCTACTCATGATCTAGAGCTTGCAGCCGTAGTCTATGCAATTAAAACCTGGCGACATTACCTTCTTGGTAATCGTTGCGAAATATTCACTGATCACCAAAGTCTGAAGTATATCTTCACCCAACCGGATTTGAATCTCAGGCAAAGACGTTGGGTTGAGTTGATCACAGATTTCGACTTAGGAATAAGTTACACCCCAGGGAAAGCCAACGTCATGGCTGATGCGCTAAGTCGTAAATCTTATTGTAACAACCTGATGTTACAACAAAGTCAACCGCTTCTCCATGAGGAATTTCGGAAGCTTAACCTTCACATTGTTCCTCAAGGTTTTCTTTCCACCTTGGTGGCAAAACCTACCCTTACGGATCAGATCATCAAAGCACAGAAGGTAGATCCGGGAATTTCCCGCATCAAGAGAAACATCAAGAAAGGAGTTGCAAATTGTTTCTCCATTGATGATCAAGGGGTCGTATACTTCGGGAATCGACTAGTGGTTCCCAAGGTGCGAAACCTGAGACGATTGATCCTTAAGGAAGCTCATGAATCTCCTCTCACCATTCATCCCGGTAGTACTAAGATGTATCAGGACCTACGCCAGAGGTTCTGGTGGACTAGGATGAAAAGAGAAATTGCTCAGTATATTGCTAATTGCGACGTCTGCCGTCGTGTAAAAGCAGAGCATCAACGGCCTGCTGGCACCCTTCAACCCTTAGCTATTCCTGAATGGAAATGGGATAAAATTGGTATGGATTTCATTACCGGTTTTCCCAGGACCAAGAGAGGGAATAATGCTATCTTCGTCGCTGTCGATCGTCTTTCGAAAGTGGCCCATTTCTTACCTGTTTGTGAGAGTATAACCGCTAGTCAATTGGCAGACTTATACATCTCCCGAATAGTGTCTCTCCATGGTGTTCCTTTGGAAATTAACTCGGATCGAGGAAGTCTTTTCACCTCTCGATTTTGGGAAAGTTTCCAAAATGCTATGGGAATCCACCTTTCTTTTAGCACCGCTTTCCACCCTCAGTCGAGTGGTCAGGTGGAACGCGTCAACCAGATTCTAGAAGACATGCTTCGAGCCTCTGTTATCTCATTCGGAATGGAGTGGGAGAAATGCCTTCCATTTGCTGAATTCGCTTACAACAACAGCTATCAATCTAGCTTGGGTAAAGCCCCTTTTGAAGTTCTCTATGGACGACGGTGTCGAACACCCCTTAACTGGTCAGAAACCGGGGAAAGACAATTCTTTGGCCCGGATATGATTCAGGAAGCAGAAGAGCAAGTTCGCATCGTTCGTGAAAAGTTGAAAACAGCCCAATCTCGTCAGAAGAGTCAATATGACCGAAAACATAAGGCTATGACTTTCGAGGTTGACGAGAAGGCTTACCTTCGGGTTACCCCTCTGAAGGGAACCCATCGTTTCGGTATCAAAGGCAAATTGGCTCCTCGTTACATTGGACCCTTTCGCATTCTCGCTAAACGAGGAGAAGTTGCCTACCAGTTGGAACTACCTCCGCATCTCTCCAGAGTCCACGATGTCTTCCA
>NC_041391.1:681950010-681954428 GCF_002162155.2 Triticum dicoccoides
TCGAGCAAGCCGAGCCCCGAGCGCTCGCAACGCCCGAGTCCACCGCAACGACCTCGCCCGAACCGCCGTCGCCGGAGATCCCCTTCAACGCCGTCGTCGCTCCGGTCCGTCCCCGGCCGCACCAAGGGCTTCGTCGAACTCCCCGTGAGCTTAGCCATCTTCCCCTCTCTTCTTTTCTTGCTCCCGAGCCGTGTAGCGACCTCCCGGAGCTCAACCGCACCCACCACCGTGGAGCTCGTCGCCGACGTGCTCCCGGTCACCCTCCGACCACTCCACAGTGTCCGTCATGCTCACCGCGTCACGTAACACCTAAATAGCTACTCCCCGCACCTCACCGACCCCCCTAGCGACAAGTTCGACTTCGGCTGAACTCCGGTGGCCGCCAAAGTCGTCGCCGGCGCCAACTCTGGCCACCCCAACCCCAACGGACTCCACCAAGAGCTGCGGCTCGACCTCAGCTCCTCTCCGGTGGCCTCCGCGGCTCGTTTGGTTGCCGGAACGGCAAAAATCACTTCCGCCGCCGCGTCGGGCTCGCCGGCGGCTAAACGCCGGTGCAGCCGACCCGGGTTTGACCACGGGTGGGCCCTGGTTGACTCCCCTGAGTCAATGACAGGTGGGGCCCAGCCCTGTTAACTAATTAGGATTAGTTTAAATTAATTTTAGTTTAATTAATCACACTGACACGCGGGACCCACTGTCAGGTTTGACCCGGACGTGTCCCGTTGACCTGCTGATGTCACACTGACGTCAGGCTGACGCAGTAATTGATTTTTTGGATTTAATCTAATATAGGAAATTCCAGAATATAGTTTAAACTTCAAAAATTCATAACTTTTATTCTGTAACCCCAAATCAGACAAATTATATATGAAAAATGATCAGAAAAATCCAATCTATCCATCTGTACTATTTTCATGCATGACTAAACAAGTTAACTTGATGTTTAATGCAGAACAAGGAAAAACACTTTAAAGGGCCATGTATGAGTTTGAAATTTGAATCTTTGATTCAAATTGGTTCAAACCCTTCTGGTCTTAGCTGCATTAGCCCAACACACTCATATTGCCATGTTTCATGCATGCATCATATTGTTGCACATTGTTTGGTGATGGTTGTGTATCGGTGTTCTTTGCGGCAGGTTCTTCCTCCGAGGAGTACCGTGATTACCCTAACGAAGAACCGTATCAGTGCATCGAACCATCAGGCAAGCAACCAACCATTTGATCATATCGATACAATCCCATGTTCTCGCTCCTGCTCTCGTTTACTGCATTAAGACAACGCGTTTCAAACTGCTGTGTGTTACGGTAGTTGAACCCATTTCCTCTGCATGACCTGTCATTGCCACAGTAACTAGATGAAACCCACTAGCATGTGTAGGAGTTGTTTGAGCCATATGTATGTGTTGTTCCTACCTTGCTATGCCTGCTATGCTTAGAGTCGTGTCAGGTCTGGTCCATCTGGGTGATGGACTAGAGTGAAATGATTATGTTGGTAATGAAAGTGGTGTGGTGAACATGATTTGGTAAAGGTATCGATGAGAGGCCATGTAGGAGTACATGGTGGGTTGTTTCATTGAAGCCGACCTTAAGCACTGAGATCTGCATGTGTGATTTATGATTCAGCTACTACCATGCATTGGGCCCGAAACCAATGGACCCTCTCGACTTCTTATTCACCCTAGTTCTCTGTCCAGGAGTTGCAAGTAGTTTCTGGTGTTTGTAGCCTACTGGAGGCTGTGGACAGCGCTGACCGTAGGGGTGGGCTGTGATGCAGTAGGTACGTGGCACGGTGTACCGAATACCCGTTAGGTATCTCGGGAACCCTGTTCACATCGTTTGGGGCTGTGAGCGAAACCTCGGCCGGATCTCCTCATGGATGGAACCCGAATAGGCGATAAACCTGGACTAGAGACTTCGGTGATTAGGTAGGTCGTGGCCGACACCCACGTTGGGTTTCCGCTTGAAGGTTGCCGAGTACATGTCGTGTAAACAACGGTAAGTGGTGAGAGCGTGTATGAAGAAGTACACCCCTGCAGGGTTATCATGATCTATTCGAATAGCCGCGTCCGCGGTAAAGGACTACTTGGTTGCCTATACAGTTCATAGACAAGTAAATGGAAACTACTAAAAGCCTCAAGATAAGTGTGAGTGCCGAGGATGGCTCTTCCGTAGGAAGACGGAGGTGGATCCTCGGTAGTGTATTGAAGTGGTGAGTAGTGGACTCGTGTACGCAAAACCATTTCAAGTTGGAGTCTCGTAGGATAGTCTAGCCAAGAGTCAAAGCTGGCTTGCTGCAATAACTCCACCAACCCTTCTTGATAATGTGCATGTATGTAGGATCTGATGTAAGTCTTGCTGAGTACCTTTGTACTCATGTTGCTATAGTTTACATTTTACAGAAGACGCTGCAACCCCTTCTGATGGGTTCTTCGTAGACGTTGACATCAATGAGTAGGCTAAGGCCCAGGTGGTGATCCTGAGCTTGTGAAGGACCACATAGTATAGCTAGGCTTTCCAAGCCTCTTTTATTTTACTAGTTGTCTGTACTCAAACAAGTTACTTCCGCTGCTGGTTTGTATGACTATATGACTTGAATGCTGGGTCGTGTGACCCGTACCTTTGTGTATGTTATGTATGGGTCTCTGAGCCTTAAATAAAGTACTTGTGTCATAGAGTCATGTTGTGATGCCTTGTTGTATTTGCACATATCGGGCATATTGTGTGTATGATTGAAATGCTTGGTATGTGTGGGATCTGACTATCTAGTTGTTTATCCTTAGTAGCCTCTCTTACCGGGAAATGTCTCCTAGTGTTACCACTGAGCCATGGTAGCTTGCTACTGCTCTGGAACACTTAGGCTGGCCGGCATGTGTCCTTCTTCGTTCCTGTGTCTGTCCCTTCGGGGAAATGTCACGCATTGAGTACCGGAGTCCTGTTAGCCCGCTACAGCCCGGTTTACCGGAGTCCTGCTAGCCCAGTGCTACAGCCCGGACCCACTTGCTGATGACCGACACGTTCGTTGCTGGGTCATGGATGCCTGTCCCTGTAAGTCTGTGCCACTTTGGGTTTACGACTAGCCATGTCAGCCCGGGCTCCTTATCATATGGGTACTAGCGACACTATCATATACGTGTGCCAAAAGGCGCAAACGGTCCCGGGCAAAGGTAAGGCGACACCCGTGGGAATACCGTGTGTGAGGCCGCAAAGTGATATGAGGTGTTACATGCTAGACCTATGTGGCATCGAGTCGGGGTCCTGACACTTAAGGACACATCGTAATAATTGTCCGGCTCGGCATGGACCAGTGGGTCCACAACAAAGCAAACTAAAGTTGTCAAAATGTGGGGATGGGACAGTAAATTTGGAGACCTATATTTTTTATCAAGAACTTGCTAGGAAGGAACTTGCATTAATGATACGTGTGCATGAGTACCCTCTGTCTATTGTGATCATGCTGGATTCCGAAAATTTTGTGGTACTTTGCAACCAATGTTCAAGGTGGTGTCTAGAAATACCATTAGGCAGGACATTACAAATATGTTTGGAGTCCAAAAAAATAGCATGGTGAACTACTTTGCAAAGTTTGAGAACCGAGTAGCCATCACAACAGATTTGTGGACGGCTGGCTATCAAAAGAGGCGCTATATGGCTGTAACTGCACATTATATTGATGCTTCTTGGAACCTAAAGAGCTTCCTAATGAGGTAACCATGTCTCTCTAAATCATTGTTATTCTGAAATAAATGTATTGATTATTGTTACTCTAAACCTAAATATTTCCTTAGTTTTGTATTGCATAGGTTTGTTTATGTTCCATGTCCACACAATGCTGAAGTTATATGTGAAGCACTACATGCATGTCTTGTTGAGTGGCACCTTGAGAAGAAGATATCCACGGTGACCTTGGACAATTGTACATCAAATGACAAGGCTATGGAAATTCTGCCAGATAAGTTGGACACATCTTCTCTGATGTTGAAAGGAACTTTGTTGCATATGCGTTGTGCTGCTCATATATTAAATCTGATTGTAAAAGATGGGTTGGATGTCATAGAAAAAGGGATTGAGAGGGTACGAGATAGTGTTGCATTTTGGTCAGCCACACCTAAAAGACATGAGAAGTTTGAAAAGATGGCACACCTTTTGAACAATGAATACACATGCAGATTGGCTCTTGATTGTAAAACTTTTCGAGTAGATGATTTTTCATATAAAAAACTTTTTCATCCGAATTCGTATGCAAAAGTTATGCCCATTATACAAATTTCCAGAGAGATTTTGCAAATAATGTCGAAATTCATATTTGTAAATTTTCCCAACAACTAGAGCACATATCACATGGGAAACTTATTTTCTTTTATTTTTTGACATTTCCATCATTTTCTTTTATTTATTTTTAACTGAAAAGGCGATCCA
>NC_041391.1:681954755-681961556 GCF_002162155.2 Triticum dicoccoides
ATGGCGCACCTGGGGGTGGTGCGCCATTACTAGTTAACTAGTAATGGCGCACCTTTGAAAAAAAATAAAAAAAATTGATATTTTTTTCGATTTTTTTTTTGAAAAAAACTTAGTAATGGCGCACCTGTGGACAGTGTGCCATTACTAGTTAAAACTAGTAATGGCGCACCGAGTCATGGAGCGCCATTAGTAACAATTTTTTTTATTTTTTTTACTTTTTTTTAAAAAATACTAATGGCGCACGACGGATGTGGGGCGCCATTACTATGTCAATTAGTAATGGCGCACTATACAATGGTGCGCCATTAGTAACAAATTTTTTTTATGTTTTTTTTCAAAACTACTAATGGCGCACCACACACCTGGTGCGCCATTAGTAATATATTACTAATGGCGCACCGAGACATGGTGCGCCATTAGAATATAGCAATGGCGCACCACATCACAGGTGCGCCATTAGTGGCCGTTCCATCTATAGCCCTTTTGTAGTAGTGGTTGTTGTTTTCTTGTCCCTGAACTGGTGCCGGGTCATCCCCTTATATACACGGGTTGACAGAGTGGTTTACAGAGTCCCGAGGCCGGCTCATAGAAGTGTTCGGCTCAGTCTCTCCTTTCCTAACTTACAATACAAGTTACATGACTATGGCGGTTTACCACTATGGGCCCTAATCCTCTTTTGGGCTCCGGGCCTCTAAGCTTCATTAGTAAAGCGCCATCTTCTGGGTCTTCTTGGGCTTCAATAATTGTCATCAAACTTTAAGCGTGTGGACCTACGGGTTCGAGAACTATGTAGACATGACCGAGACACATCTCCGATCAATAACCAATAGCGGGACGTGGATGCTCATATTGGCTCCCACATATTCTACGAAGATCTTTATCGGTCAAACCGCATAACAACATACGTTGTTCCCTTTGTCAACGGTATGTTACTTGCCCAAGATTCGATCGTCAGTATCTCAATACCTAGTTTTATCTCGTTACCGGCAAGTCTTCTTACTCGTTCCATAATACATCATCCCACAACTAACTCATTAGTTGCAATGCTTGCTAGGCTTGTAGTGATGTGCATTATCGAGTGGGCCCAGAGATACCTCTCCCACAATCGGAGTGAAAAATCCTAATCTTGAAATACGCCAACCCAACAAGTACTTTCGGAGACACCTGTAGAGCACCTTTATAATCACCCTGTTACGTTGTGACGTTTGGTAGCACACAAAGTGTTCCTCCGGTAAACGGGAGTTGCTGTCACGTCCCTAGCTTCTGGTAGTGCACTAGGCTAGCTTCATGTGTGCATCATGTTTAAGTTTCAAATGAATTTCAAATGGGGATGACAGAACCCCCAGCACCCCCCTAAAGCAACTAGGGTTTACTAAAATCATTTTCACTGAATCCAAAATGCCCTTCTGTCACGCCCAATATGCGACCCTATCCAAAAGGAACTCGAAGGTCCCACCACGGATAGACCCGCATATTGAAACGCTTTTGTAAGGTGGATATCATTACATCAACATTACATTATAGATGGGGATACATACAAGAGGCATACAATGCCACATGAATACAACATCACAATACATCAGAGCATCAGCCGACTACGGATGAAACACAAACAGAAACTCAAACAACATCCACCCTGCTAGCCCAGGCTGCCGACCTGGAACCTATCCCCTGATCGAAGAAGCAGAACAAGAACTCAACGCAAGCAAGCATCGCTCTCGCGTCATGATCATCGTATAACTTGTACCTGCAACTGTTGTTGTAGTAATCTGTGAGCCACGAGGACTCAGCAATCCCATTACCATGGGTATCAAGACTAGCAAAGCTTAAAGGGAAAGGAAGGGGTAAAGTGGTGAGGCTGCAGCAGCGGCTACGCATATATGGTGGCTAACATACGCAAATAAGAGCGAGAAGAGAACAAGCGGAACGGTCGTGAAACTAGCAATGATCAATAAGTGATCCTGAACTCCTACTTACGTCAAACATAACCCAGAAACCGTGTTCACTTCCCAGACTCCGTCGAGAAGAGACCATCACGGCTACACACACGGTTGATGCGTTTTAATTCGGATCTGGTGTCAAGTTATCTACAACCGGACATTAACAAATTCCCATCTGCCTATAACCGCAGGCATGGCTTTCAAAAGATTATACCCTGCAGGGGTGTCCCAACTTAGCCCATGATAAGCTCTCGCGATCAACGAAGGATATACCTTCTCCCAGGAAGACCCGATCAGACTCGGAATCCCGGTTTACAAGACATTTCGACAATGGTAAAACAAGACCAGCAAGACCGCCCGATGCACCGACAATCCCGATAGGAGCTGCACATATCTCGTTCTCAGGGCAACACCGGATAAGCTAAGCGTATAGGTACCGACGTAACCCAAGTTGCCAAGGGATGGTCCCGCACGGTGCTCTAGTTTCGACCAACACTTAGACAAGCATTGGCCCGGGGGGGCTAAAATAAGATGACCCTTGGGTTAATTACTCCCAAGGGAAATATAGGTGGTGGTGAGGCAAATGGTAAAATCAAGGTTGGGCCTTGCTGGAGGAGTTTTATTCAAAGCGAACTGTCAAGGGGGTCCCATAAATCACCCGACCGCGTAAGGAACGCAAAATCCGGGAATATAACACCGGTATGACGAAAAACTAGGGCGGCAAGAGTGGAACAAAACACCAGGCATAAGGACGAGCCTTCCACCCTTTACCAAATATATAGATGCATTAATTAAATAAGAGATATTGTGATATCCCAACAAAATCCTGTCCACCATGGAGCAATTTTCAACTTCACCTGCAACTAACAACGCTATAAGAGGGGCTGAGCAAAGCGGTAACATAGCCAAGCAACGGTTTGCTAGGAAGGGTGTCAAAGGTTAGAGGTTCATGGCAATTTGGGAGGCTTGAGGAGCAAAAGATAGGTAGCGCAGCATAGCGATAGAACGAAGCAACTAGCATAGCAATGATAGTAGTGAGATCCAGGGTAGCGGTCGTCAACAAGTAATGATCAAGAAGTGATCCTGAACTCCTACTTACGGCAAACATAACCCAAAAACGGTGTTCACTTCCCGGACTCCGCTGAGAAGAGACCATCAGGCTACACACGAGGTTGATGCATTTTAATTCGGATCTGGTGTCAAGTTATCTACAATCGGACATTAACAAATTCCCATCTGCCTATAACCGCAGGCACGGCTTTCGAAAGATTATACCCTGCAGGGGTGTCCCAACTTAGCCCATGACAAGCTCTCGCGATCAACGAAGGAATAGACCTTCTCCCAGGAAGACTCGATCAGACTCGGAATCACGGTTTACAAGACATTTCGACAATGGTAAAACAAGACCAGCAAAGCCACCCAATGCGCCGACAAATCCCGATAGGAGCTACACATATCTCGTTCTCAGGGCACACCGGATGAGCAAGACGTCGGGTTGGCATAGACCCTGGTTGCCTAGGGGGCGCCGGACATCGCTCGGTTCGGACCAACACTTAGACAAGCACTGGCCCGGGAGGGGCAAAATAAAGATGACCCTCGGGTTGGCCGACCCAAGGGAAAGGTATAGGTGGTGGTGAGGCAAATGGTAAAACCAAGGTTGGGCCTTGCTGGAGGAGTTTTATTCAAAGCGAACTGTCAAGGGGGTCCCATAAATCACCCGACCGCGTAAGGAACGCAAAATCCGGGAAAATAACACCGGTATGACGGAAACTAGGGCGGCAAGAGTGGAACAAAACACTAGGCAAAAGGCTGAGTCTTCCACCCTTTACTAAGTATATAGATGCATTAATAATATAAGAGATATTGTGATATCCCAACCAAAATCCTGTCCACCATGGAGAAATCTTCAACTTCACCTGCAGCTAACAATGCTATAAGAGGGGCTAAGCAAAAGCGGTAACATAGCCAAACAACGGTTTGCGTAGGAAAGGTGTCAAAGGTTAGAGGTTCATGGCAAATTGGGATGGCTTGATAAACAGGTAATAGGTAGCACAGCATAGCGATAGAACGAAGCAACTAGCATAGAAAAGATAGTATTGAGATCCAGGGTAGCGGTCATCTTGCCTGAAATCCCGCAAGGAAGAAGAACGAGTCCATGAAGAAGACGAACGGATGAAGCCGAACCAAGCGTAGACGAACGAGTCCTCACGATCGCAACGCAATAGGAACTATCGAGAAGAAGCACACAACATAGTAAACACACCACACATGAACAAGGCATGATGCACAACGAGCATGATGCATGACAAAGCTACATGAAGCTACTCATGGCAAGAGATGATGCAAACAAGAGCAACACATCAAGGCAAGTTTAAATGAGGCCGGGAACAACATATAACAATTCCGGTAAGTCCTCATATGCATATTTCGAAATTGGTCCAGATCTGAATAAACCTTATGTTCAAGTTGTTAAACATCAAGTTAAGATGCATCAAGATGATGTACACGAGATTCTAGTCAAGTTACATATAAAGTTCATTAGATTTGGAGCTACGGCCTAGAAGATATGAGCAAAACAAGTTAAACATGGCATTGATGCAAAATGCACCCAAACATCAAGAAAACACCACAAAACAAGGATGCAACATGATAATATGAAACTACATGCAATTCTAAGCAAGTTTCATATAGAGCACACTCAAAACGGAGCAACGGTTCAACACACACACATGAAACAAGTTTAAAGGACAAGCTGTCCAAAACAGCAACTAGGCATATTGCAAGCATCAAAACTATATGCTACATCACCACAACATAATAACAAAAGGCATGGACATGATGTACAGGTAAAGCATTACAAAACATGAACACTTAGCTATCTCCATAAATCACCAGAACATGCTCAAACACACATGGTAAGATTGCAAGTTAAAACAATTTCAGACTTTGCAGAAAATAACATCACGATGCAATGTTTAGAGCTATCAAACAACATGTTATAGGAACTTATCATGGCAAACAAAGGCATGGCATGAATCTACTAATTGCATAGATCAAGAGTCCCTTACTGACCATAAGCCAAAAAGGATCAGAAAATATGATGGCACCCACATAAACATAGCAAGTTATTATACAGATTCAAACATGGAAGGAACATAATTATGAGGGCTTGTAAATGAGCTTGTGGAACTCACTATAGAGCAATACATGGCATGGAAAGGCACCCAACAGTAAGAAGGCATGTTTGCGAAGCTAAGCATGGCAATAGCAAGGTCATAGGGTGCATGGATCACTAGGAAAACACTTGGAAACAAGTGAACTTAATGTAAACAGGCTGACAGCAACATTTTCAAGCAACTTTGGAGCAAGATATGAACAAGCTACAGCAACCTATAAATTCAACTAGGGGCATGTATGGTTAGAGGATGACATGTAGATCAAAACATGTTCATAGAACATCTCCAGATTATGCATAGAATGATTAGTGGCAACATGTTTATATAGCATCACGAAATAACAGATTCAGCCTAGCAAAACAGCAACATCATGAACACTACTTAACAAGCTCGATACACTCACCACAAGTCATTGCATGACAAGATAAGCATAGCATCATCAAGAACACATGTTTGTGGAACAAACCAAGTCAAGAACAAGTCCATAGCATGCAAGGATCAACTATAGCAAGCTTGGCCAAATTGAATAACATGTAAACAATCTGCATGATCAAGATAAGCACAGCATCATCACAAGTCAAGAACAAGTCCATAGCATGCAAGGATCAACTATAGCAAGCTTGGTCAAATTGAATAACATGTAAACAATCTGCCAGGAAATATTTTGAAGCAAAAGTAGAGCACGAAAATGACATGCTAGACTACTCCATAATTGCAACCAAGGGCATGAATGGATAGAAAATAACCTATTGTTCAAAACACTCTTACTGAAGTATCTCAAAAAATGCATGGATCTCTCTGTAGCATCAAGTTTACATGGCATCAAAATAACAGCAAAACAGGGATTAAAATCAGCAACATCACGATGCCTAGTTTGCATGCTTGTGCTAGTCACCACATTGATCAGAAAAATACATGGTAAGCACCTCTGTAAAGAAGACATGGCATAGTTAAAAACACATTTAGACATCAACCTCATAGGGTGCACACATCAATCATGGCAAAAATGACAAATGAGCTCGTTCTGATAACAGACAACAGAAAACATCATGAAGCACTCTTACAACGATGATTCAGGCATCTATATGACCTCAAATGAATATGATGCAATGGAATGAAATGATTTACTCGTTGAGGCGAACAATTTGACATATTATGCGCACGAAACGGAGCTACGGATGCAGAGATACGGCATGACGAACATGGCATAAAATTTACACAAACTGGGGACTTGGACGAAAATATACCCTGCGAAAGTCAACCCGGGACGGGACGGTTCGGGACGGAGAGATCCGGGTGTTTGGATGAGATCCCGGTGGATCTCATCCCGATCCGGGGGCCTCGCCGGAGTAGACGCCGGAGACGACGGGGAAGACGCCGGGGATGGCCGGGGCGACGAGGGCCGGAGGGCGCGGGCTCGCGGACGACGGGGGAGGCCGGAGGCGGGGCGCGGCGAGGCGCGGCTACCGCGGCGCGGGCGGCGCCCGGCCGGAGGCGGAGATGGCCGCGGCAGCGGCGCACTCCTTCGGCGGTGGCGCAAGGCGGCGGCGGCGCAAGGCGGCGGCGACGCGCTGCGGGGCTCGGGCGCCCGAGCGAGAAGGCGGCGGGGTCCGGTGGCGCTCGGGGATGGCGCGGGGTCCGGCGGCGGTGACCCGGCGGGAGCCGCCGGGAGGCGAGGTCGCCGG
>NC_041391.1:681961821-681969371 GCF_002162155.2 Triticum dicoccoides
CGGCAGGCGGCGGCTCGGGTCCGGCGGGCTGGATCTGGGCCCCGCGGGCCCTTGCGGCGGCGGAGGAGAGAGAGAGGGTCGGCGCGGCTGTGGTGGCGCGCTCCGGTTGGCCGGGAGCGGCCGGTGGGGTGATGTGGCGGCATGTGGTTGGTCCGGGCAACGTGGCCGGCAGACGTGTCCGGCGCGGGCGGACGCGTCCGGCGGCGCGAGGAGGAAAACTGCTAGGGTTTGGAGGGTTTCATCCGCGAATTTCGGGGGAGGAGACTTATTTATAGGTAGAGGGAGCTAGGAGAGTCCAAATGAGGAGCGGTTTTCTCCCACACGATCATGATCAAACGACCGAGAGCATGGAGGGGAGTTAGATGGGTTTTGGGCCAGTTTGGAAGGGGTGTTGGGCTGCAAAGAGAGAGGGGGGTTTACGGTTACCCGGTTAACCGTTGGAGTACCAAACGAACTCCAAGTGGCACGAAACTTGACAGGCGGTCTACCGGTGCTATACCAAGGCCACTTGACAAGCCTCGGTCCATTCCGAGAAAGTTTACTACCTGCACACAACGAGAGACGAAAGGGGAACGCCGGAGGGCATAGGAGCGCCGGATTGCAAAACGGACAACAGGGAAAAAGCTCGGATGCATGAGACGAACACGTATGCAAAATGAAATGCACATGATGACATGATAAAATACAACACACAAGCAAATGACATGGCAACGTCGGCGAATAACTGGCGGACACCTGGCGCATCGGATCCGGGGCGTTACACCTTCTAAAATGTTCATCATCTTTGCCTTGGTCTAGAACCTCTGACAAAAATGGTGCATACTTTTCTAGGACAACAGAGGGTCACTGAATTAAATCATATAGTATTTGCATTTGGGCATTTAAATGCCATAAAATAATTTAAATGCTCAAATAATCATAAACTAATATGTTTACTGTTGGATATATTCTAAACAGTAGCCATGATTAGTTTCAGGATTTTTGGAAATGCCCTGGCATTTTTAGTAAAGCCACAAAGTTGCAGAATAGTAGAAAAGAGAAACAAAGGAGAGAAGAGGAACTTACCTGGCAAAGCCCACCTGGCCTGGCACTGTGTAGCAGCCCAGCCGGGCAAAGCCAGCCCAGCCCACCAGGGGCTCCTCCCTGTCGTCTTCCACCTCCTGCTAGTGGGCAGGACGGCGTGTGGCCGCCGTGCACGCACACGCGCCCCGGCCACCTCCTGCTTGCCGCTCTGCCTCGACGCCCTGGTTTTCGATGGTGGTGCCACACACCTCCCTGCCTCTCTACCTGACTCTTCTTTGCTCCTCCCCCCTCTTCTTCTCTCTTCCGGCACGCGCCCGAGTGCAGCTGTCGCCGCCGACAAGCACCACCACGGCCACAGCCATCCCCGAGCCTCTCCAACGCATCCCCGAGCTCCTACACGACCTCATCGCCCTCTCCACAGAACCACATGACGCCGGATGCCCTGGAGCGCCGCCGTCGACGCCATCTTTGGCCTCTGCACCGATGGCCATCGTCGACCGATTCGGTGCTGTCTCCACGTCCCTGAGCCCGCTGAGTCCTTCCTTGAGATCGTTGTGAGCTCCGCCACCATTCCCCCTCCTCCCCGTGCTCGTTCCCGTACTCTAGCTGCCATTTTCACCGGAGCCGCGAGCTCCTCGCCGCCAGCGAGGACGCAGACAAGGCCAGGGCCACCGCAGCTCACTTCCGAGCACGGCACCGTGCTCCACACATCAGCGGGAGCACGTAGAACACACCAGAGCCTCCGCTAGTGCACTGCAACGTCGAAACGCTCGACGCCCGAACTCCGACCGCCGCCGTTGTCATGGTTGCCGTCGCCTCCGGCCACCCCGGCTCTTCCCGCTTGCCCTGCTAGATGAGCACGAGCTCCAGCTACACATAGGAAGAAACCACGGTTGATTTGGTCGACCGTGAGAAAAACCCGAGCCAACCCAGTGTGCCTCTGCTGCGTTTTGGTCGCCGCCGGCGTAACTCCGGCGATGGTGACGTGGCAAATTAGTTTAGGCTAATGACGCACTTAGTCAACACTTAGTGAAACTGACGTGTGGGCCCCTGAGCGTAATTATGTTAGTCTAAATTATCTGTTTAGATTAGTGCTAATCATGTGGACCCCACGTATCAGCTTTGACTTTGCCCAAGTCAGCGTTGACTGGTTCCACCTGTCATCCACCCAAACCAGCCCTCTTACACTGACCCGTGGGTCCCGGCCGTCAGGTTTGACCTGGGCTAGCGCCTTTGACCTGATGACATCATCCAGACGTCATGCTGACGCAGATAACCTTTTCTGGATTTATTTTAATTTAGGAAATTTCAGAAAATATCCAAAACTTCTAAAAACCATATAAAATCAACCGTAACTCCAAATGGAACAAGTTATATATGTAAAATGATCAGAAAAATCCAATCGATCCATCTACACTGGTTTCATGCATGTTTAAGCAACTTAAACATGCTGTTTATATCAAAACATGATAATGCACTTTATAAATTCATAGTTTGAATTTGAAATTGAACCTTGGGTTCAAACTAACTCAAACCCATCTCATTATAGTTGCATTAGCCCAACACACTCATTTTCCATGTCATGATCATGCATCATATTGTGCATTGCATTGATTGTGTTTCCTTCCGTGTTGCCGGTATTTGTCCCCCCTGATAGACGTGATACCGATGATGAGATCGATGACACCGATGAAGAGCTATACTATCTTCAGAAGTGCCAGGCAAGAAAAACCCCCTTGTTCATTCTGATACAATCCCACTCTCTCCCTCCTGCTCTCTTTTACTGCATTAGGACAACAATGACATATCTGTTATTTGATGCGGTAGTTGAACCCCTTTCCTCTGCATGACCTGTCATTGCCACAGTAAATAGATGAAACCAACTAGCATGAGTAGGAGTTGTTTGAGCCTTGATGTGCCTACTCATTCATGCTTGTTTTTCATGCCTTCTATGCTTAGAGTTGTGTGAGGTCTGATTCATCGGGAATGAATTGGAACATTGATGAACATGTCCTACTGTGTGTGAGCTAAGTGTGTGAACACGATTTGGTAAAGGTAGCGGTGAGAGGCCATGTAGGAGTACATGGTGGGTTGTCTCATTGAAGCCGTCCTCAGGAACTGAGTTCTGTGTTTGTGATCCATGAAACAGCTACTACCATGCATTGGGCCCTGAAATATGACCCCTCTCGACTTCTTAATCACCCTTGTCCTCTGTCCAGGAGTTGCAAGTAGTTTCTGGTGTTTGTAGTATGCTGGAGGCCGTGGGCAGCGCTGACCTGAGGGGTGGGTTGTGATGCGGTAGGCATGTGGCCGGGTATGTCGGGCGCCCGTTTGGTGTCGCGGAACCCTATACACATCGTTTGGGGCCGTATGTGGATACCTCGGCCGGACTCCCTGCGGATGGAACCTGAATAGGTGATAAACCTGGACTTGAGACTTGAGTGTTTAGGTAGGTCGTGGTCTACACCCACGTCGGCTTTCGCTTGAAGTCTGCCGAGCACATGTTGTGTGCAGACGCTAAGTGGTGGAAACATGTATGAAGAAGTACTCCCCTGCAGGGTTAACATCATCTATTCGAATAGCCGCGTCCGCGGTAAAGGACCTCTGGGTTGCCTATACAGTTCATAGACAAGTGAAAGTGGATACTCTAAAATGCGCAAGATAAGGGTGAGTGCTATGGATGGCGTTCTCGTAGGGAGACGGGAGCGGATCCATAGTGGTCTATTGATATGGTGAATATGTGGACTCGTGTGCGCCACCTCATAAGAGTTACTTGCAGTCGTAGTTCAGGATAGCCACCGAGTCAAAGCTGGCTTGCTGTAGTTTAACCACACAATCCCCTTTGTTGATAATGATGAATATGTAATTATTTCTGATGTAAGTCTTGCTGGGTACATTTGTACTCACGTTTGCCTATTTTATGTTTTGCAGAGAGACTTCAGTCTCACTAGTAGTTCCGCATGGACTTCGACATTTAGCTTGTAACCTCATCTACGATCTTGTGCCCTCGGCATGATCTGGTAGATAGTCAGGCTTCTCAGCCTTTTCCACTTGTAGATGTCTGTACCCAGACATGTTAAGCTTCCGCTTGTGCTTTGACTTGTATGCTCTGAATGCTGGGTCGAGAGACCCATGTTTGTAACATCTCGCTCCTCGGAGCCTATTGGATAAAATACTTGAGTTGTAGAGTCATGTTGTGATGCCATGTTGTATTTGCACATATCGAGCATATTGTGTGTATGATATTGAAATGCTTGGTATGTGTGGGATCTGACTATCTAGATGTTTATTCTTGGTAGCCTCTCTTACCGGGAAATGTCTCCTAGTGTTTCCACTGAGCCTTGGTAGCTTGCTACTACTCCGGAAGACTTAGGCTAGCCGGCATGTGTCCTTCTTCGTTCTTGTGTCTGTCCCTTCGGGGAAATGTCACGCGGTGCCTACCAGAGTCATGTTAGCCTTCTATAGCCCGGTTTACCGGAGTCATGCTAGCCTAGTTGCTACAGCCCAGATTCACTCGCTGATGGCCGACACGTTCGTTGCTGGGTCATGTATGCCTGTCCCTGTAAGTTAGTGCCAGTTTGGGTTCACGACTAGCCATGTCAGCTCGGGCTCCTTGTCATATGGATGCTAGTGACACTATCATACACCTGTGCCAAAAGGCGCAAATGGTCCCGGGCAAGGTAAGGCGACACCCATGGGAATACTGTGCGTGAGGCCGCAAAGCGATATGAGGTGTTACATGCTAGATCGGTGTGGCTTTGAGTCGGGGTCCTGACATCTTTGGTATCAGAGCCTGACTGCCTATCGGATTACGAAGCCAAACTGGTCGAAGTTGAGTCTAGAAATTCTTTAGTTATATAAGGGAATTGATTGTGGGATGGAACGTAAGGCTCTTTTTACTCCTTATACCTTATGCCCTTCTGATCTGAGTCATCTAATCTTTCCTACGGGGTTAAGGAACCAGGCTTTCTCTTCTCTCTATCAGGATCACGTGTTACTAATCCGTAGACTTATAAGATTGTTGGATTTAAGCCTGAGTTCAGTTCCTATTATTTCCGTATGTTAAATGTTGATCTCCAAACTTTGATATTGTTGTTCTCAGTGGTTATGCCACCATTTCTGTAGCATGTCTTAAATCTTTTCGAGCATTTACAGCCGTTATGCTGTCTGAGTCATCCTAGGTCTCTAAACAGTCCGATGCATTTGCAAATCCCTTCTTCCCATTCCCGATGTCCTTTTGGTCAGATTAATCACACAAATCAGTGGGTTGAGGTACTTTGTTGCCTCGACGTATATGTTGGATTTATTATTATGACCCTAGGTGTTTTAGGGGATCATCTAGTGATCTAGCCATGATTTGTGTTTCTAGAGTGATGATTCTGGCCATCATTCTCGAAAGCATCCCGTGATGCCACTTAGTAGTAGGTATTCTACTCCTGGGTTTTTAAGCCCAAGATTCACCCTACTTCATGTTGATAGTGTTTGCTAGTTCCTTAGGTTATTAGTAATCTTTGGGACAGTCCTCAAGGTTCATGGTATAACCTTCTTCCAAATACCATGAACTGCTTATGGAAGAAGTTCCTCGCCGATCCGAAAGATCACAACCAGAGTGCTCTTGACGAGTTCTCGATTCTAAGATGTGACTCTGCCATTCCTACCTTCTCCGCATGGGTTATCTGGAAGAAATATGTTGAGCTTTGCTCGACATACTAATCCGAGCATCCACAACTCAGAAAATCGTATGTTCCTTTGAGTTGTCCCTCTTTAGTTGTCTTTTGACCTTCATCTATCAATTGATAGTCAAGGGTATGCATGCGTTCGTTCATCGATGCCTATATATTACTCTTGTGGTCCGTCAAGCCATTCTATCCCGGAATGACTAGGAGAAACAAACTACAGAACCTCATCCATATCCAGGATAGGGTCAAAGCAGTTGTAATCCGCAAATCAAAATGCCAATCTAGCTTTTGATTCTGTTCTACCTTGGAGTATTACCATCTTTATATCAAGGATAACGTGGGCATTGCACACCATCCTAAGAACTCTTGATACAGTGATACTTCTCGCCGTCATTCTTCATTCCTCGGTCCCCGTGTTATTGTAACCGGAACACCGACAAGTGAATCATGACGTGTGAAATCTATACTCCTAGCAACCATGTTTCTTGGTAGTTAAAGGACAATAATTTCATTCTTAGCGTGTTGGTTATTGAATCATCATTCTAAGACTGATTGTGCTACCTAGTCCTTATTCCCGGTGCACTTCCCGATCAATGAGTTAGGATAGTGTCAATCTTGCTTATTCAATCATATCGTCTTGCCTGAGAAGCAAGATTGTTCTCGAGCTTAGTAACATATCGGTGGTTCGTGATTTTCCGAATATCTTCTCGGAAGTATTACCAGGTCATCACCTGACCGCTATGTTGAGTTTGTGAGCATGTTGGTTTTTCTATGAACCACCCCTTCTCTAAGAATCTATGTCAGATACCCCGAGCTAGTTGATTAAGCTAAATAACAACTTGGAGAGTTGGAAGATAAAAGCTTGTCTGACTCAGTTCATCTCAAGGGATATCTGTGTGTGTGTGTGTATTGAAGGAAGATGGTATTTTCATCGATCGACCCTCATGGTCAGTTAATGGATCTATCATCTTATCCAATCTTTGATTTCAGTATGGGCTAACATCAAATCAAATCAGAACCAACGATATTTGTAATGTTGTCTTACTCGTGGTTGTTTCCTCGAGCATACACCATTGTGTCCTTTGAGTCTAACCAATGCTATCACCTTGTTCACATATTTCTGGAATTTCACCTATATGGAAACCTGGATCAATTGGTGTTGAGCCCATCAGCAACATTGTTATCTTCTGTCACATCCCTAGCTTCTGGCATTGCTCTAGGCTAGCTTCATGTGTGCATCATGTCTATATTTTTGAAACTTGAATTGAGGAATATTGGAAGCCTCAAAAACCCTAAATAAAAGAGGGGCAAAAACCCTAGAAATCTCATTCATTGCTCCAAAATGCTCTTCTTAAATGTTTGACAATTTTTGGTAAGGGTTCTGGTCCCAACCAAAATATTGAACATTTTTAAGAAATTATTTTTGGGACTTTGGATTTAATTCATTAGCTATTTGAATTTGAATTATATTCATATAATTAGAATATAATTTCAAATACCCCCGGAAATATTTTATAAGCTTTTGGAAAAGTCCATCTAGCAATATAAAATATTCAGAGGAGCTTTGGCATTGTTTGAATTATTATTTTTAATTCAAAACAGTGGCAAAATAATTAAATAAAAGAAAACAGAAAAAAAAATAAAAAGAGCAAAGCTTACCTGGGCCACTTACCTGGCGCCACTTACCTGGCCCAGCTCCATCTGGCCGGCCCAGCCCACCTCCTCCCCCCCTTGTCCTCTTCTTCCTCTGCCAGTAGGCAGAGGCGAGGCGTGGCGCGCGCCCGAAGAGCTCCGGCCACCTCCTGCTTACCTGCTCGCCGCTGGAGGCACCCGAGGGAGCCACGCACT
>NC_041391.1:681970096-681980744 GCF_002162155.2 Triticum dicoccoides
TCTGCTCTCTCTCCCTCACGCGCCCGAGCGGAGCCCATCGTCGCCGACGCCGTTTACCAGGGCCACAGCCACCCCCTCGCTCCCACTATGCATCCCTGAGCTCCGCCCTGACCCTGTGGAGCTACACACGCGACGCACGCGACCAGAGGAGGCCGCAGTCGACCGGAGCGTCGTCGTCTTCATCTCCGATGCCCGGAGATCGCCGTCGTCAATTCGCCGTTGCAGAGGCTTCCCCGAGCCCACCGAGCTTCTCTCCCGACCCCTCGTAAGCCCCTGTCCATTTCCCCTCTCTCCCCGTGCCCGTCCGTGCCTTCTAACCGCCCCGACTGTCGGAGCCGACAGTTCCTCGCCGCCGGCGATGTCGCAGACGGTCCTAGAGCCACCGCAGCTAACTCCCGAGCACGGCAACGTGCTCAGTACCCTTCCAGGAGCCGATCGCGCCCACCCGTGCGACCTGCCGTGCCCTTAGCGCCAACCCGCACCAACCCCGAGCTCCGGCCGCCGCCGCGAGCTCGATTCCGGCGAGCCCGTTCGACCTCAGCCCCTCCCGCTTGCCTAGATGGATGCGGCTGAGCGCCAGCTACGCGTAGATGATCGCTGCCGCTGTTTTGGTCGCCGGAGGAGGATTTCCGACCCCCTCCGCCGTCTCTGGCTCCGCCGGCGACGACCCGCGGGTCAACTCCGGCGAGTTGACCCGGGGTTTGACCCCCTGACGTGTGGGCCCAGCCGCCTGCTTGATTAGGGTCAGATTAGTTAGCGTTAATTAAGTTAGCTA
This sequence comes from Triticum dicoccoides, assembly GCF_002162155.2. Lineage (NCBI taxonomy): Eukaryota > Viridiplantae > Streptophyta > Magnoliopsida > Poales > Poaceae > Triticum > Triticum dicoccoides. Next base: position 681,970,872 of record NC_041391.1, read on the forward strand.
ATTAGATAGGCCACTGACATGCGGGCCCCGCCCGGCTAACTAAGTTAGTTAGGGCTAAACTAACTTGGTTAGTTGACTGGGTCACTGACCAGTGGACCCCACTGGTCAGGTTTGACCTGGTCGACGTCTGTTGACCTGCTGACGTCACGGTGACGCACTGATGACGTAGTAAATGTTTTTGGAATTAAATTATTCTTAAATGAGTTATTATTTTCAGAAAATGTCCTAAACTTCAATAAATTATAGAAAATTAACCGTAACTCCAAATTAAATAAATTATATATGAAAAATTATCAGAAAAATTCAAGGAATCCATCTGTACCATTTTCATGCATGTTAGAACAACTTATAGCTGCTGTTTAGCACAAATCAATTAAATGGCATTTGAATAATCACATATGAAGTTTGAATTTTAATCTTGTATTCAAACCAACTTCATTTAATCTGTTGCTAGTTGCATTAGCTCAAAACACATTCATTTTGCCATGTCATGATCATGCATCATATTGTGCATTGCATTGATTGTGTTCCCTTCTGTGTTGCCGGTATTTGTCCCCTCTCGATAGACGTGATACCGATGATGTGATCGTTGACACTGATGAAGACTCAATGCTATCTTCAGAAGTGCCAGGCAAGCAAAACCCCCTTGTTCATTCCGATACAATCCTACTCTCTCGCTCCTGCTCTCTTTTACTGCATTAGGACAACATCGATTCATCTGTTACTTGCTGCGGTAGCTGAACCCCTTTATCCTTTGCATGACCTGTCATTGCCACAGTAAATAGATAAAACCCACTAGCATGAGTAGGAGTTGTTAGAGCCCTGATGTGCCTACTCATTCATGCTTGTTTGTCATGCCTGCTACTGCTTAGAGTTGAGTCAGGTCTGATTCATCGAGGATGAATCAGAGGTGTGTGAACATGTCCTACTATGTGTGAGCTAAGTGTGTGAACACGATTTGGTAAAAGGTGTCGGTGAGAGGCCATGTAGGAGTACATGGTGGGTTGTCTCATTGAAGCCGTCCTTAGGAACTGAGTTCTGTGTTTGTGATCCATGATTCAGCTACTACCATGCATTGGGCCCTGAAATATGACCCCGCTCGACTTCTTATTCACCCTAGTCCTCTGTCCAGGAGTTGCAAGTAGTTTCTGGTGTTTGTAGTATGCTGGAGGCCGTGGACAGCGCTGACCGTAGGGGTGGGCTGTGATGCGGTAGGCACGTGGCCGGGTAAACCGGGCACCCGTTTGGTGTCACGGAACCCTGTTCACATCGTTTGGGGCTGTGAGCGAAACTCCGGCCGGATCTCCTCATGGATGGAACCCGAATAGGCGATAAACCTGGACTAGAGACTTAGGTGTTTAGGTAGGTCGTGGTCTACACCCACGTCGGCTTTCGCTTGAAGTCTGCCGAGCACATGTTGTGTGCAGACGCTAAGTGGTGGAAACATGTATGAAGAAGTACACCCCTGCAGGGTTAATATTATCTATTCGAATAGCCGTGTCCGCGGTAAAGGACTTCTGGGTTGCTTATATCAGTTCATAGACAAGTGAAAGTGGATACTTTAAAATGCGCAAGATAAGCGTGAGTGCTATGGATGGCGTTCTCGTAGGGCGACGGGAGCGGATCCATAGTGGTGTATTGATATGGTGAATATGTGGACTCGTGTGCGCCACCTCAAAAGAGTTACATTGCAGTCGTAGTTTAGGATAGCCACCGAGTCAAAGATGGCTTGCTGCAGTTAAACCCCACCATCCCTTTGTTGATAATGATGCATATGTAGATAGTTCTGATGTAAGTCTTGCTGGGTACATTTGTACTCACGTTTGCCTATTTATTCTTTTGCAGAGAGACTTCGGTCTCGCTAGTAGTTCCACGGGGACTTCGACGTTTAGCTTGATACCTCAGCTACGATCTTGTGCCCTCGGCAGGATCTGGTAGATAGTCAGGCTTCTCAGCCTTTTTCATTTATAGATGTTTGTATCCAGGCATGATAGCTTCCGCTTGTGCTTTGACTTGTATGCTCTGAGTGTTGGGTCATGAGACCCATGTTTGTAATATCTCGCTCCTCGGAGCCTATTGATTAAATACTTGAGTCGTAGAGTCATGTTGTGATGCCATGTTGTATTTGCACATATCGAGCATATTGTGTGTATGTTATTGAAATGCTTGGTATGTGTGGGATCTGACCATCTAGTTGTTTATCTTTAGTAGCCTCTCTTACCGGGAAATGTCTCCTAGTGTTTCCATTGAGCCTTGGTAGCTTGCTACTGCTCCGGAACACTTAGGCTGGCCGGCATGTGTCCTTCTTCGTTCCTGTGTCTGTCCCTTCGGGGAAATGTCACGCGATGAATACCGGAGTCCTGTTAGCCCGCTACAGCCCGGTTCACCGGAGTCCTGCTAGCCCAGTGCTACAGCCTGGATTCACTCGCTGATGACCGACACGTTCGATGTTGGGTCATGGATGCCTGTCCCTGTAAGTCTGTGCCACTTTGGGTTTACGACTAGCCATGTCAGCCCGGGCTCCTTATCATATGGATGCTAGCGACACTGTCATATACGTGTGCCAAAAGGCGCAAACGGTCCCGGGAAAAGGTAAGGCGACACCCGTGGGAATACCATGCGTGAGGCTGCAAAGTGATATGAGGTGTTACATGCTAGGTCGATGTGGCATTGAGTCGGGGTCCTGACAGCGTTGGTATCAGAGCTTGACAGAGATAAAAATCAAACCAATATTTTTAGGAACTCATAAGGATTTATTTTGGGCATTTGGAATTAATGCAGTAATTATTTGCTTTGGATATATATTGTTATATATATAAAATATTGTCCAAAAATTATGCCATTTATAAAGGAGCTCTCGAATAATATAACTAGCTTCCATAAAAATTGGCATAAGAAAATAAAATGGTTTAGTATTTTTTTAAACCAAACAAATGTCAGAAAATAGAAAAAAGAAACAAAAAGGGAAAGAGACTTACCTGGCGCCTAGCTCCTCTGCTGGCCCAGCACTGTGCGGCCTGGCCGGCCCAGCTGGCCAGCCCGGCCCAGCCCGCCTCCTCCTCTGTCGTCTTCTCCCCCTCGCCAAGCAGGTGCATGCCCGCGCCACAGCCGGCCGCGGCCACGCGCCCGGCCACCTCCTGCTTCTTCCTCTCGTCACCCTGGACTCCCTGGAACGACGCCACGCACGCCCCGCACCTCTTCTCTCCTCTCCCTCGCATTCGCTCTCTCTTCCTCCCCCCTCGTTCTCTCCCGAAACCGAACGCCGTGCCGCCGACAAGCACCACCGCGGCCACCGCCTCCCCCTCACTCTCTTTCTGTGTCTGCAAGTTCCGCGCCGCCGTCTGCTACCTCCCCGTCGAGCCACGTGACGCGGGAAGCCCTGGAGCGCCGCCATCGCCATCGTCTTCGCCTCCGGCCACCGCAGATCGCCGTCGCTGCGTCGTCGTCTCCAACGTGTCCCCGGCCACAATGAGCAGCCCTGCAAGTCCGCTGTGAGCCCCGCCATCGAACCCCCCTCTCCCCTGCTCTTCCGGCGCCCTCTAGCCCCTCTGTCGCCGAAGCCGTGCCCCGGCTGCCGCCCCGAGCTCCGCTCCGGCGAGCTCCGGCGACCCCAGCTCCCCCTACCTGCTCCGCTGGCTGCGCGAGAGCCCGGGCTACGCCCCGGTGCCCTTACTCGCCGCCCCCGTGGACTATAACACGGACGCCGCCGCGTCCAGAGGTCGCCGGCATTAACCTCGCCGGCCTGACGTGTGGGCCCGACCTGCCAGGTGATTAGCTTAAGCTAATCACCACTTAGTTAACCTTGAGACACTGACAGTGGACACCTGTACCCTAATCTTTTAATTAGGATTAAACTAACCCCTGTTTAACCCCCCTGTCACTGACGTGTGGACCCCACACGTCAAGTTTGACCTGGTCAGCCCCGGTTGACCTGCTGACGTCGTGCTGACATCATGCTGGCGCAATAATATATTTCTGGAAATAAAATAAATCAGGAAATTCCAGAAAATGTTCAAAACTTCAAAAAAATCATAGAAATTCAACCGTAACTCAGATTGAAATAATTTATATATGAAAAATTATCAGAAAAATGCAATCTTTCCATCTGTACTAGCTTCATGCATGAAAAACCAACCTAAACCTGCTGTATAGGTGAAACATGTAAATGGCTTATATAAGGGCTTAATTTGGAGATGCATTTGAACCTTTGGTTCAAATGGACTTCAAACCAATTGAATACTAGTTGCATTAGCTCAATCAACATCACATCTTCATGCCATGTTCGTGCATCATTGTGTTGCATATGCTTGTGTTTTGATTGTTGGCACCGTTCCTTCTCGATAGGTTCTGCTCCGGAGACCGTTCCAGAGTACCTGTCTGTGAAGCAGTGCCTCCCTTGTTGATCTACCAGGCAAGCAAACCCCCTTGTTCATTCTGACACAATCCTACTCTCTCGATCCTGCTCTCAGTTATTGCATTAGGACAACAACGATTCATCTGCTACTTTGTGCTGCGGTAGTTGAACCCATTCCTCTGCATGACCTGTCATTGCCACAGTAAATAGTTGAAACCCATTAGCATGTGTAGGAGTTGATTGAGCCATGTTGTGTTCCTACCATGCTATGCCTGCTATTGCTTAGAGTTGTGTCAGGTCTGGTTCATTGGGAATGAATTGGAGTGTTACGATATGTTCTGATGCTGAGAGTTAAGTGTGTGAACATGATTTGGTAAAGGTAGCGGTGAGAGGCCATGTAGGAGTACATGGTGGGTTGTCTCACTGGAACCGTCCTTAAGCACTGAGTTCTATGTATGTTGTCCAATGACTCGATATGACCACACATTAGGTTCCGGTAACTCGGCCCCTCTCGACTTATTAACCAACTTGATCTCTGTCCAGGAGTCGCAACTAGTTTCTGGTGTTTGTAGGTAGTGCTATTTTTTCTACCAAGTGGCACCCGGCAGGGTGGGCTTGCGACAGACTAGGCACATGTGGCCTGGTGTACCGAGTGGCACCCGGATGGTGGGCTCGGGAACCCTGCACACATCGTTTGGGGCCGTGAGCGAAACCCCGGCCGGATCTCCTTGCGGATGGAACCCGAATAGGCGATAAACCTTGATTAGAGTCTTGTGTGGTTAGTCAGGTCGTGGCCGACACCCTCGCCAGGCTTCCGCTTGAAGGTTGCCGAGATACATGACGTGTACATGGCGGTAAGTGGCGAGAGCGTGTGTGAAGAAGTACACCCCTGCAGGGTTAACATGATCTATTCGAATAGCCGGGTCCGCGGTTATGGACTTCTTGGATTCTTACATGGTACATAGACAACTTGAAGTGGATACTCTAAAATGTTCAAGACAAGTGTGAGTGCTATGGATGGCCTTCTCGTAGGGAGACGGGGATGAATCCATAGTAGTGTATTGTGTGGTGATTAGTGGACTCGTGTACGTTGACTCACCTCAAGAGTTTCTGGTAGTCGTAGAACAGGATAGCCACAGAGTCAAAGCTGGCTTGCTGCAACTAAGCCCCACATTACCCTCTTGATACAAATGCATGTATAATAGGATCTGATGTAAGTCTTGCTGAGTACCTTTGTACTCATGTTGCTTTATTTATGTTTTTGCAGCGGAGACTTCGGTCTTACTAGTGTTCTCGTGGACTTCGACGAGTAGCTTGTACCTCAGCTACGATCTTGATCAGATGTTGTAGATAGTTAGGCTCTTCAGCCTTTTCCATTTGTAGATGTCTGTACCCAGACATGTAATGCTTCCGCATGTTGCTTGTATGCTCTGTATGATGGGTCCTATGACCCCTGTTTGCAATAAATGCTATGATGGCTCTTTGAGCCTTATCTATATGAGTTGTTGAGTTATGTTGTGATGCCATGTTGTATAGCACATACTTGCATGTATGCGTACGTGTAATGTGTATTGCTATGTGTGGGATCTGACTTGCTAGTTGTTTATCCTTAGTAGTCTCTCTTACCGGGAAATGTCTCCTAGTGCTTCCACTGAGCCCTGGTAGCTTGCTACTGCTCCGGAACACTTAGGCTGGCCGGCATGTGTCCTTCTTCGTTCCTGTGTCTGTCCCTTCGGGGAAATGTCACGCGATGAACACCGGAGTCCTGTTAGCCCGCTACAGCCCGGTTCACCGGAGTCCTGTTAGCCCAGTGCTATAGCCTGGATTCACTCGCTGATGACCGACACGTTCGATGCTGGGTCATGGATGCCTGTCCCTGTAAGTTAGCGCCACTTTGGGTTTACGACTAGCCATGTCGGCCCGGGCTCCTTGTCATATGGATGCTAGCGACACCATCATATACGTGTGCCAAAAGGCGCAAACGGTCCCGGGCAAAGGTAAGGCGACACCCGTGGGGATACCGTGCGTGAGGCCGCAAAGTGATATGATTTGTTACATGCTAGATCGATGTGGCATTGAGTCGGGGTCCTGACAGCACCAACTGCTAGGCGGGAGGAGTTGTTTAGTACCGGTTCATGGCGAACCTTTAGCACCGGTTCGTGCCATGAACTGGTACTAATGAGGTTGTGTCAGGTAAGGCTGGGGCCCCACGAGCACCTTTAGTACCGGTTCATGGATGAACCAGTACTACAGTTTCTTAGTAAGCTGTTTTTTAGTCCCACCTCGCGAAGAGAGAGGGACTAGGAGCGGTTTATAAGCCCTGAGTGCAGAGACGATGAAGAAGAGGCTCAATGCTCACGTTGCTTAATTGCACGTCGGCATTTCTTTTTTTTAAACTTTGGTTCTAACTCTAGACTTTGACCATCAAGTTTTGCAGAAAAGAAAAAATAGCAGAAAAAAAACTATAGCTGAAAAGAAAAAAACTATATAAAATGACCGTGAAATTGAAAATCACTACAAAATGAACTCTGAAAATGTTGAATTTTGGCAAACTAGATGAAAAACTACTCAGAAATAAATAGAAGAAAATAAATATAACAGAAAAGAAAAAACTATAAAAAACTACGCAGAAATAAATAGAAGAAAATAAAGCATAAAAGAAAAAAATATAAAACAAATTGGGGTGCTGCCCTGTGGGCCTGCTAGGCCACGGGCGTGCAATTACAGGCCTTAAAGGCCCAGTAGACTCACAGGGCAGTGCGCAGAATTTAGGCCCACAAGCCTGCTATATAGAGGAGTTCAAAGAGGTAGCCGCGGCTAGGTTTATAAACCAGTGCGGCTGCCCTTCGCCCGGCGAGGTGGGACTAAACTTTGAGGTGGCAGCGCGAGGCCTTTAGTACCGGTTGGTGGCTCCAACCGGTACTAAAGACCAACCGGTACTAAAGGCCTGCTCTTCCCGCCTCTTGGCCTGGCCAAAGTTGGCCTTTAGTACCGGTTGGTGGCTCCAACTGGTACTAAAGGCCCATCCTATATATATAGCACTTACGAAAATTTCAGTTCTCCCCACTTTCGTCTCCAACCTCTCGACATCGCCGCCGCCGCTCGATTCCGTCGTCGCCGCCCTCCGCCCGTCGTCTGTCGTCGTTGTCGCTGTCCCCGCCACCGCCCGTCGTTGTCGTCGTCTCGCACCGCCGCCCCGAACGCCGCCGCCGTCCGTCGTCGTCGCCGCGGTCCCGTACGTCTCTCGCACCCGCGCGCCGGCGCCCCCGCCCCGTACGCCGCCGCCCTCGCCCCGTACGCCGCCGCCCCCGCTCATACGTACGGGGCGGCGTACACACACATACACACATATACACACACTACACACACATACACACACACACACACACACACACATTTTTTTTACTTATTTTCTATTTTCTGTTTTCTGTTTTTTAGAAAATTTAATTAGATATTAATTAGCTAGGTATGTGAGACTTGAACTAGTTGAATAATTAATATAACTAGTTTATTTTTAGTAAGAAAATTATCGAACTAGTTTATTTAGGTATATGAGATTTGAACTAGTTGAATAATTAATATAACTAGTTTATTTTTAGTAAGAAAATTGTCGTATCTAAGATTTGATTGTCTAATTAAAATATTATTTGTTAATGAGTTTTTCTGTTTATTTAATGTTTTTATATATTTTGAATTTATATAAATGTTAGATTAATGTCGAATGTTAGATGAATTAGATAGAAAAGTTAAATATATAGTAATGTCAATTGTTAGAGATGAATATAGTTAGATATATATTTGAATTGGATAGAAATTAATTAATGTTAGATAGTCATAAGTGTTTAATGTTTCACCTAAGTGGGATAAGTCTGAGAAAGAGATGGAGGATTAGAACTAGTTTATTTTTAGTAAATGCTTAGTTGAACTTGTTGAATTAATATATAGAACTAGTTTATTTTTAGTAAATGCTTAGTTGAACTAGTTGAATTAATATATAGAACTAGTTTATTTTTAGTAAATGCTTAGTTGAACTAATTGAATTAATATAACTAGTTTATTTTTAGTAAATGCTTAGTTGAACTAATTGAATTAATATAACTAGTTTATTTTTAGTAAATGCTTAGTCGAATTAATAGAAGTAGTTGAATTAATTGAATTATTAAGTGTTTAATGTTTCGCCTAATATGAACATAGGAAATGTCGTCTGACGACGGAAAAAATTTCGGTATGTGCACATACTGTGAAGACGAGCGCGGCCAGTGCGACAGAAATTTCCTTGTTGATGGTAAGTCACAACGACAAGTCTGTTTTCGTAATTAAGCATGACTTATATATGCTTCATTTGCCTGACTTATAATTTTTAATTTTCACTATTCTACTAGCGCATCCCATGCCATGCAAGAATTTTTGTCTTGGATAAGATAGGTTTCAAAGATATGGAAACTATGGAGGTAAAGAGAGCTTACCTGAAAACTGAGCATGATGGTTATACTTTCAACGTCAAAGTATACAATGCACACACGTACACCTATTTTGAATGCAAAACTTGGCAAGCACTATGCAAGGCTTATGCATTTGAGCCTGGTACGGTTATCACCTTTGATATTCGTCCAGAAGATGATATTGAAGGTAATAAGACATATGGGTCGATGTGCAGACGCCTCCAGTTCTACCATTATGTGAGTTCTTCTCAAATATATTTTTGTCTTTGATATTGCTTATTTCAAAAATAACTGACAACTAATTTCTATTGACAGCTTATCTCCATTCAACCAAACATGTCCGGCGCTTGGTAGACAGGACCTTCTACTGTCCCGGAGCTGAACTAAACTGCGAGGAGATAAGCCATTATGTTTCATGGCTTGAGGATCTTCATACTGTCAAGACAAAAAAAATTCCCGCACTTGGAAATGTTAGTACTCAAAACGTGCGACCAATAGTGATGGTATTGAACTACAGTCACATCTATTTAGGAATGATGGTAAGATATTTACTATTTGTCCTCACTGCATATTTTGCATATATATTTTTTTGCTAAACTTTCATTGCTAAGTCTATTAATTAAGTACTATACGATGTTCTTCAACAGGGACTGCCGATGACAGTTGTGCCTCAGGGGATCAAGACTAAAGGTCAGATGTCAATTGTTAGCTTAAGGCCAAGATATCATGCATTGCACATGAATGCCTTCAGGATTTCTAGAAGCGATGAATGCTTAATAGTGAAAGATTGGAGGAAAATTGTTAATGATCGCAGAGAAGTACTAGGGGGCAGCAATGAGAAGCGCAGCCCACGATTAGGAGACAGGTTCATCGGCATGCTCCAGTATGATCAATCAGGAGAGCTATACATGTTCTATGCTATTTTACCAGAGAGAGAGTAGCTAGCAGGAGTGATTTAGCTAGTTCTTCATGCTGCTCTTAATTAGTACTTGTCCTTTCATGTCCGTGTTCTTCGTTCTGAACTTAAGTAATTTGCTTTTTGGTGTTATATATGAACGCTTATAATATCATGACAAT
>NC_041391.1:681981159-681993839 GCF_002162155.2 Triticum dicoccoides
ATAACGTTTACAATGTGTAGTATCGTAAAATACCAGCAAACGAAAAAGAATTAAAATGGAAACACAAAATTAAATGAAAAAGAAATCATAAAACTAAAAGCCCCCAAACCTTATAGTACCGGTTGGTCTTACCAACCGGTACTAAAGGGCTCTAGGCCCCCGGAGCTGGCTCGTGCCACGTGGTTGCCCTTTAGCACCGGTTCGTGCTGAACCGGTACTAAAGGTGGGGGCTTTAGTGACCACACTTTAATGCCGGTTATGGAACCGGCACTAAAGGACCTTACGAACCGGTGCTATTGCCCGGTTCTGCACTAGTGCCAAGCGAATTGGCCCGTAGTGCGAAGCTGCCGAATACGAAGATCTGTCCGGGGAGAAAAGTCTCATCCTAGACCGCATCGTGGTTGACGACCGAGGAAGCCATCGGGCCTAAGGGTGACGACACAGAGGAACTCTCAATGAAAGCACCAATGTCGGTGTCAAAACCGGCGGATCTCGGGTAGGGGGTCCCGAACTGTGCGTCTAGGCGGATGGTAACAGGAGGGACACGATGTTTTCACCCAGGTTCGGGCCCTCTCGATGGAGGTAAAACCCTACTCCTACTTGATTAATATTGATGATATGGGTAGTACAAGAGTTGATCTACCACGAGGTCAGAGAAGCTAAACCCTAGAAGCTAGCCTATGGTATGATTGTTGTTTGTCCTACGGACTAAAACTCCCCGGTTTATATAGACACGGAAGAGGGCTAGGGTTACACAGAGTCGGTTACAATGGGAGGAGATCTTCATATCGTATCGCCAAGCTTGCCTTCCACGCCAAGGAAAGTCCCATCCCGACACGGGACGAAGTCTTCAATCTTGTATCTTCATAGTCCGGGAGTCCGGGCAAAGGTCATAGTCCCGCCATCCAGACACCCCCTAATCCAGGACTCCCTCACTCGTACTCAGACACAGACACACACACTAACTACTAGTACTACTACTTCTCACATGCTAGCCAGACACCGTCGTTCTCCTTCCCGGCTTTGTCTACGAGACCCCACCGTGCTTGGATCTCCGCCGACCTCTCCGCAGCAGCGCGTGCGTCCTTTTCTTTCTTGCAGCGGCGGGCCTCTCTTTTCTTGAGTGCTTTCTGACTTTTCCGCTCCCTCTATGCGGCTTTGGCCGCCTCTTGCTCTACCGCCCATTCGGCCTTGGCATCTTCAAATTCCTCCCACATAGTTGTCAGGTCGTGAGCGGCGATGAACTCGACACAGCGGGATGCCATTGTTTCCCTACCATTTTGTGTGCGTTCGTGGGCGGCGAGGAACTCGGCGCGGTGGGATGCCATCGCTGCCTTACCGGTTAGTGTGCGGCACGGTGGCATGAACGACGCTTGGTGAGAGCTCTGGGGCGGAGTGGCCGGACAACCGTATAGTGCATTGGTTTGTCAAGAGCTCAAGGATAGAAGACGAAGCAAATTAGGATTCCCCTTCAATCCTGGTCATTTATTACCGAGTAAAATGCATTGGCGGTCATCAAACTTGTCTTGATAGCTCACTTTGATCATTGTATATGAGATATGGTGATTATACGGTCGCTGGCTCAGCGTATAGCTCCGTATTTGTATGGTTGACCAGTCAAACAGTCCGCATGCGCCTGAAACGGTCACCGTCTCTCCAGAATGTCAATGCCGCATTCACTGGACTTAACTGCAGGTGCAATTGGTGTGTCACTGATATGCAGGCCAGACGCCCGTTGGGCCCACATGTCAGTCACCCAAACGCATCTGCAGTTAAGTCATTGAAGCAGCGTCCGCATTCACGCCCAACGAACCTACTCTGGCGCCAATTGTCCATCCGTCTGCCGCGGCTCATTGCCATTCGCTGCTAAATTAACTTGAGCCCCATCTCCCAGCCATAGCCAAAGACCCACACTTATTATCCTCCGGTCCTTCCTTCTGTCGGCACCACTTCAACCATGGCCTCCTGGTGCTCCGCAGCTCTCTTGGACGTACTGTCGCAGGAGAAGAGGAGGGACATCGACGGCTCCGCTCCGGGCGTGCTCCAAAGCTCTCTTCGATGTACTGTCGCAGGAGCAAACGATGGAGATCACCGGCACCCCCCGGACTGACCTCCGCCGCCACGACCATGAAGCCGGCGCGCGTCCGCGGGCGCAGCCGGCAGCAAGGAAGAGTAGTACACGGTAGGTCGCCGCAGCTCTAGTCTTGGGAAGGCCACCGCTACTCCACTCAGTCGACAACAAGCTTGGTGGGGTAAACATCGGCGGCCGATTAGCCGCTTGACGGTGACGTGGAGGCGAAAATCTTCATAACCTTGTGCTCCGACCGGAGGAGGAGGTTATCGAGGCGGATGAGGAGGAGGCAAAGGCAATGGCCGGCTTTCTCGGGTTCATGGACGGACTTGGTGGTCGGGCGCCGACGACCATTTAGATTAGGTTTATAGTAGGTTTAGTACGGTTTGTGCGAAATATGTAATGAATTTCGTCCAGTTTGTAGGAGAAGTTTTCGAAATGTAATGAGTTTCATCTGGTTAATTTGAAATTTACTTTGTTTGCATGAATTTCGTCCGGTTAGTTCATATAGTTGTCCAAAGGTATGCGGGCAGCATCGGATGGCATCCATCAGTGTCCTCGGACAGATGCCGGTGTAAATTTGTGGGCCAGCGCTGGAGATGCCCTAACTATCATGCTATAATCGCTAACAATCCTCCATTATTTGGCAGGGAACAGTTATCCCTCGATCAAAATCAGATCTGCGGTGTTTCGCACTCCTCCCGCGTACGAGTGTAAACTCTTGCTTACATAAAAATGGAGCAAGTGGATGGCACTGTAGCACGTCATATCACTCAAACTAGCCCGCCTAACAAGCGGGAAAGCACCGCCCTCGTCATTTTGTTCTGCATTTCTATCGATCGATCGCGCAAAAATGTTACGCTTTGCAAGTTCTAAAGGAAAAGGCGGCACACTTACGACTCATACGCATCGCAACCCCGACAGTCCGGCTCGCACGCCGCTCACCAAAGGGGACACGCGTTGTCTTGCAATTTCACTGACATCGGGGACTGTAATTGAATAAACTGTTGATAGCCGAAATCTAATCGCTCGGCGGGCGTCGGCTGAGAAGACAGAAACGGGGGAGGGAGAAGAGATCGCCCACCTGCCGTGCACGGACTCCAAGAAATATATGGTGATAATGTGAGGTGGGCCATGCTGGAGTCCGGACCGCTTCCGGAGCCCGCTCTCACCGCCCTGGCCCCTCAAGACGCCAACTGCCCGGTGCATACATAACAAGTAGTCCCCGCTTATGTGGAGGAGAGAGAGGCATTGACAAAGTCAAGGAGTAACAGTGGAGACAATAGCTTTCATCAAAAATAAACAATGAATACTCGTTGCTCGTCCTCTATATCGGCAAGAATACTTTCATTCGCTGACATGTGGGACGTCGACCATCCTGGTCCACCTGCCATGCACAAAATTATCCTGGTCTACCCTGGTCGTATCGCAGGCCCAACCTTTCCCACCGTCAGTTGTTCGGACGAAGGAACCATCATGACTTCATTGAATTCTGCTTCTTCAAGAAAACTTACTGTACCCGCAATACTGCTACCACACGCGAAGACTGGACGGCACTGTACCACGTCATATCACTGAAACCCACTAGGCCAAACTAGCCCGCCTAGGTCATCTATTTTGGAATGGAGGGAGTACGTCTCTGCACTGCTATGATTTTGTGTTGCACGTTCTCTGTACTTTTGTTACGATTTTCCTACCCTATGAACCAAATGAGGCCTAAATGTATGTCGACTATTATCTGATCGATCGCTAAGCCTACAATTTTAGGAGCTAGGGCTATTGGTCGATCGGCGAGGGATTAGTATAAGCGTACCACGAGCTCATCAGCCCCAACGTTTCTCTTCGGTGAGTGTTTTGCAAGTACTATAGCTCGCACAGTAGCTAGCCTACTAACACCAAGAATCATCAAACAAGCCCTACTGATATGATAAACAGTTCAAACTTACATCTAAGCATGCCATATATTAGATCAAAAGCTGGTGAGGATACATCTGTTTTATAACTCGGAGAGGTTTCGCATGATTCATCGCATGGTTCACTATCAAACAAAAGTAGCAAGATCCGCCCACACAAGACAGTGCACTAGCCCTAATATGGTTTCATAACATGCATCGTTCTGGTAATTAAACACAGGGCAATGCAAACTACCCTGAAGGATTAGCGCGACCAACTATTTCTTGTCATCGATCTCTCAGGCAATGACCACAGCACGGACAGTGGCATGTGAATCGATTTCTGGGGCGATGTCCACAGGACTGACCGCGACATCGGAATCGATCTCTGGGGCGATGTCCACAGGATGGATAGCGGTATCAGAATCGATCTCCGGGGCGATGCCAACAGGACGGGCCACGACATCGGAATCATAGAGGACAACCACCGGCACCTGCACAACACTAACATATTAGCAAGCACATTGCAAATAATCAAAAAGCAAGCACATTGCAAATAATCAAAAACCACAACTATGGTAATAAGCCATTATTTTTTACCTTGTGTAGCTCACCGGGGGGTCTCATCCCTCCGGGGGCCATCTCCTCGTCCTCGATGGGGGCCATCACCTTGCCAGGGGAATACTGCTTCTCAACGGCGACTATCTCCTATAACTTGGTCTTGATCCTCACATAGGTGGCAATCAGAGCTCCTAGGGTAGGCACGGTGGTGCCCTTGCTGTTCTTCCAACTTTCTTTGAGGAGTTCGTCCGCCAACGTCCTCAACTCTTTGGCCGGTGCTTGTTTCTTGGAGTTCTTCGTCTCCATGGGTTGGCCCGCCAACATGGTCAACTCGTTGGTCGGTGCTTGCTTCCTGGAGATCGCTGTCTCCAGTGGGTTGTCCACCGGCAACTCTTTGCCTAGTGCTCCAGAATCCATCAATGAACTGACAAACAAAAATCAATCGAAAGGAAACCACAATCGCAATGAAAACGGGAAAAAAAATAGGATGTGAGAATCGGTCGGTGCTTCGCAAAAAGAAGATCATTGGAATGAAAATATAGCAGCATAACTGATTCGCCCACCTTTCCTTCGTCGGTAGAGAAGAAAAATGGCAGAAGTGAGTAACCTGGAGTAAGGTTTTCTTCCACAAAGGGAAGAAAGGGCTTGAACGAGCGTTCCAATGAAATGATGGTTACTTCGTCCAGTCCAACTTGGAGGCCACCTTACCACTGCTGGTAAAGGTGTGGGTTTTGTGATATGACGGGTCATGACGGCCACACCGGGGTGACAGGTGAGTCTCGACTGTAGCACCTCGCTATGATTTGGTGGATGGCATGCGGGCCCGGATGCTTTGAAATGTCATTAACTTGATTTTAGTCTCTTTAGTATTTGGATCCAAGCATGGATGAGGCTAACAAGTTTTAGTCCCACTACTTTTAGTCATGAGACTAAAATGTATCAAAGCACTCTCTCAGGCTGGTCATAGTGGGGAGTAACTTAGACTAGTGTCATGCATATGACACTAGTGTAAGTTACTACCTCCATAGTGCAAAGTAACATAGTAGTAGTATCATAGATTGCTTCATTTATTATCTCATAGACTCATTTTGCCTTGGAAAGTGCTATGTTACAGTAACATATTATGTTAGGGCATCTCCAACAGTTGTATGATCATCGTTGGTAAATTTGCCACGTAGACTATTTTGATGACAGTGCACATAATAAAAGAAGAGAGAGAATGAAACCGTATGAACCTGAAGCAACGCTCCATGCACAAGCTCCGAGGCAAGTCTGTTCATTTCTTCAACATTTAGTGGACCCACCTAGTTATTTAACATACGCTTAACATACGCCTCATTGAACAGTCTGTATGATGTGCTGTTGGCTGTTGACGTGGACAGTTATACCAACCATTGTACATACAAACTATTGCAGATGCTCTTACCACAAGCACCTCTTTCCTCATTAAATACTTGCCACATAAGCAAAATTGTCTTGGGATGTGTTAAGTTACTACCTAAGTTACTCCCACTATGGCTAGCCTCAATATTGTGCACCGCGACCAAGGCGGAGAGGAAAATGAGAGAACTACGTAATTAATGCATGAGTTTAATTAGGGTAGTTTTGTAAAGTACGAGATACATTTCTCCAATCGCAAATTCCCTTGGTTCATGAGATTTCAGATTTGAGCCCTATAAACCGGAGGGGAGGGGGTACTGCACATGGTGTAGTCTAGTCACTTGTTTTTTTAGCCGAAGTCTAGTCACTTGTTGAAATCTCTAGAAAGGCAAATACTCCTTTCCGGTTTACAGGTCTATACTACTCCCCCCGTCTAGGTGTGTAAGTCATCTTACGAAAACCGAATAGTCCCAAAACACTTAGGCGCGGTGCATTAACCTCTACCTTGTTTCTTGTTTCTTGACATACGTATCAACCAATGAGAGATGAGAGGTGCGCATGCTTTTAATGACTTGCAATGGCTAGTTCATTGCATGGAATGCTATTAATTAGCAAATAAACATTGGTGACCCCAGGAGGAAACGGTGCTAAGAGCGTGGACCTATGCAGAATGAGTATCAACCAATGGATAATGGAGTTTAATTGTTAAACAGTAGCAAGTTTGTCTCATGCAAGAGCCTGGCTAGTACTCCAAGGAACGGCACCACGCGAGCATTCGCAACTGCCACGTTCGGTTTGCACTTGGCTCTTCGCCTCTTCGAGAAGACGAACAATGATGTTACTCCTACTTCTACAGTATTGAATCCACTGCTGCATGTCTGTCCACCTCGTGCGGGAGGGTTAGCGTGTAGCGAAAGCTTCTACTTATTGATCCTGCCTTTGCGTCCATGACAGGTGGGCCCAACAGGTGGTTGGCCCACCTGTCATGCAGCCAAACGCAGGTGCAGTTAAGGCACCAGAGCTCAGTCCGCGAGGGAGAGGGCATCGTAGTAATCAAATTTCTCAGGCTTGTACGAGTTGACGCGACACATCAAAGCACTGCATTCGATAAAACTCTTTTTACACATTTCAAATGGGCTACTTCGTATGTAGGAGTAGACATATTCTGCTTCATATGTACTCCCTCCGTTCCAAAATATAAGTCTTTTTAGAGATTTCACTATGACCTAGAGTACATACGAAACAAAATGAGTGAATCTACACTCTAAAATATGTCTATATACATCCGTATGTAGTTTGTAGTGGAATCTCTAAAAATACTTACATTTAGGAACGGAGGGAGTAGTCACTTGTTGCAATCTCTAAAAAGACTTATATTTGGAAATGGAGGGAGTACAACGCATGCATGCATGCCGTGACTTTCCTTTTGATACTTGCATGTGTTGATTTGATGCACCTTGCCAAATTTTGACTATAAATTTAACTAACCACGGGGCTGTTTGGATTGTGACTATGTTTGACTTATGTTGTCACATTATTTTTCCCACACTTGCCACACTTTCCTAACCTGAGTTGCTCAAATTGTTAGACACACTTTGGCTTGCCTAAGGGAATCTTGCCACAATTTTTGTGTCTATGACATGTGGGGTTCACTGCTAATAAAAAAATTCTTGTCTTAGGTGTGGCTAATAAAAAAGACTTATATTTAGGAACGGAGAGAGTAGAAAATATAAATAATAATGCATGTTGGGGCAACCCACGTTTCCGCTAATTTTAGCCATGGGCTTGTTCACAATTTTTACGAGGGAGTGGTTGTTCATTTAATGGAGGGACTTGTAGTACTACCAGACTTGAACGATACAAAGTGCGACCTGGCACACCATAACACCACTTGGAACAAGCGGGTAGCTATCTCAAAAAACAATCAACAACTAAAAAAACCGCGACCTGGCATGTAGTATAGTACACAATTTTAAACGATTGTTTTGATGGAATGAAAAAGGAAAACTACCCCACTACTTATATATAGGCCGGAGCCTCCGCGCTTGCTTGCTAGGGCTGCTCTATTCACACACTCTCATCCTCTTCCAGATCTAAACAAGATAGGGGTAGTAACCCTGTCTTTCTCCCTTCAAAAAACACTGGCTTTCTATCCTCACCGCTGGTTACAGATCCGGACGTATCCCCCTCCGCCGGTGAAGGGGAGGAGGGGCAGCGTTTAGGCCGTCATCGATAGAGATGGAGGAGACCCACTGCCGGCCGCACCATTATCTCTGGCCGAGCGCCGGCGCGGGAGGTCCTCCGATCCCTTCGTTGTTGCCTGTGGGCTGATCCGGCCTCCCGCCGCCCGCCTATCCACATCCCGACGACCTTCAGGTATATCTTCGTTCCAAACCGCCTTAGATCTACTTCCCCAGCTTGCTACGTCGCTGCATGTGCATCATTTTCTACCTCTCAGCCCCTCTCGATCGGATGGTCCAACGTCACCTTTTTTTTCTATTGTTAGAGGTAAAGCTACTTCATGGAGTCGAATCTTGTACTCCCTCCATCCGAAAATACTTGTCATTGAAATAAAGTGGGGGTGGGGGAATTTAGTATGTACATCGGACTTGGTACAAACAGGAAGGAAAGGGGATGAAAGTAGTACAGACTGGTCATCCAACCGGTCTCTTGGTCGAAAAGGGAAATATAGGGGTAACGATGTACACAGTGGTATGACCAGGACTAGATTTGCTATCCACACATAGGAGTGGGTGGCTAGAGTGAACAAAAATGGGACCAACCCAGCTATGTTTCTTGGATGTTTGTTTCTCGGGGCAACAAACTATGAATCACCACTTAATGCCCCTATTTACGTACATGGTGCTGTATTGCTGGTGCACCCACTGTCCCATGCCCTTATACCAAATATTTAGGATCCGGCCGGAATAAAGGGACAGAAAACATAGGTCTTGATGAAAATAGAGGAATAGGAAAGGAATGTAGGTATAAAACTATGGAACAGCGAACCGGAGGAAACTCTCAAGAGAATGTGTTCGGATGGAGTACGAAATGTACAGATTTGTTTTTTTAGAGTAGCATGCTTGGCAGTATGAGATGCTATTTGTTTATTCAGCTGCACAGTTACTACTCTTGTCCTCACCTCACGTACCACACATAGGTTGATTTTTTTATTCTGGCAAACACAGCACAGCAACCTGTCTAACGCATGGCAGCGAGCGCCTGCCTCGGGCTTCCACCCAAAAAATGAACAGCGCGTGGATGTTTCTAATCCATGGAATCAGTACTACCAGACCAGCTTTCCTATGAAACACTATTCACATTTCCCGTGTTCCAAACGGTTGGAAGGGAAAGAATACGGTAGGAATTGTGTTCCTACAAAAATCCTGCACCAAACCTGTGAACCGAACGCAGCCTTAGCTGTTCTTAATATAATGTCCCTGGTAAAAATGAAGCCATGCCACTGTTTTTGCATGTAATTGTTTGAGACTCTGACAAGTACACTTGTACTCCCTCACTGACAAAACCAATTCTGAATTAGAAGGCCAATCATGTACTTGGTTTCACCAACTGGTGAGGAGAAAGAGGAACATAGCATGAAGAGGAAGAATAAGAAGAATAAACAATGCCAAGGCGATCTTGCTGAAGCCAGAGGCCTCAGTCGAGGCTATTCAAGAGCTCCGGCAACGACTACCTTACATGTGAGACGATCCTCCGGGGAGCCCTTCCACTTCTGCTGTCTCACTTAATTAATTAGGAGCACTTAAGTACCATTAATTTATTACTGCCTAATTTTCCTGTTGGAGTTAAACAAATCTTTAGTAGGACCCTATGTTGAATCATGTACGTGTGAATGTTTGTCTATGGAGGTGAATCATGTGGTGGAGCGGGGAGGGAATATTTTTAGTGTCATGACATAATAGTGCTATTGTTTTGTATGTCAATTTATTGCCATTGGTTCAATGAGGCAATGTTTTGCTTATTGTCCATCATGAATTTGATGCTACTGTTTGAGTAATATGCTAATGTCTTCCTATCCTTTCTCACTAAGCTAATGAAGGTTTCACCTTGTTCCTACTTGTGCAAACAGGGATCATGTTGTGCCAATCATACATTTTAGTGGAACTACACAGCCAGTGCTTTAACTCTGCTGGAAGTTCTTGATAATCTTTCGATATAATCTCAGCATTGGTAAACAAGAGTGATTTCAACCATACATTTGAAGTGCACAAAAATATATACTATTGTGTGATTCCAGTGAGTGCTTTATCATCTCTTATGGGACTACATGAATAAGCTTTTTTTCTCAGGTTGGTACGGTCCTAAGGCCTTCATCCATATTAGTTTGCTTTCATCTCTATTTGTATCATGCTACTGTCATGAGAAACTCCTTTATCTTTGCACTTCTAAGTTTTGCAACCTATGATAAATGTCAATGCTTTGAGTGTTGAGTTGAGCTAATTGGCACTGATTAAATAAACTAATACCTCTCTTTAAGCAAGACTACTATGTTGCTAACTTTACCCATTAAGATAATGAGGGTGCTTCTATTTGTTAGTGTATGTTTCATCAACTAGTCTCAATATATGTGCCAACAGGGATGCTCGATTTTGGTGGAACTGCACAAAAACTTTGGGTGCTTCATTGCCTCGACAGCTTCTGTCCTTTAATGTCAGTCACTAATCTCCGCTTGATTTCTTCCTTTGCTCTCAGTCGCTTGGCTTATCTCAGCTTCCAGTCAAAGGAAATAGTAATTGATATGCTACCACACACAGGTTGGTACTGGTCTTTATCCTGATTATTGTGCCTGTCATATGTATTGGTAATTTGGTATTGTGCTACTATTTGCCGATTTCATAAAGGAGTAATTTGGAGCCTGAACTCGCAGACAAATCATTACATCGGGTGATTTCTGTAGAACTGCACAAAATGATCAGATGGACAGGTACTTATGCTGCTGCTATGTACTCCAAAGTTCACTCAGACAAGCATCGATGTTGACAAGAAGTGCCTATATTCATTCGAGTATCAATCGGTGTCAACCAATTATCAAACTCCAAGTATTAGGAGAGTGAACGCCAAAAATATTGCTTGGTGCATAGCCCAGAAAAACGCAGTCCAGTCTTTGGTCCCAACTTGTGCCTTTTGGTTATCGGCACATATGGTAGCGAACTATATGGCATGGAGTCTAAAGATTCCAGACAAGTTGGTTGACGCGTATATTCATCTGGGACTTAATCAGTCTGCACGCCAAGGATGCTCCATTTTAGTTGAACTGCACAAAAACTTTAGGGGTTCATTTTCTCAACCGCCTCCTTTGTCTTCTGCAATGTAGAATTTTGGCGAGATACAGGACCAAGATGAGCCAGTAAACTAGTTGGATGAAAGTAGTGGCCAAGTTGCTCAAACCTCCATCGGCACGAGGCCACTATTTGAGGATAAACCTACAAGCAAAGTTCAGATTGTCTGTGCTGCCTCTTATGTACTCGAAAGTTTACTCGTACAAGAACTAATTTTAGCAAGAAGTACCTCTGATTGAACACCATTTACCAGTCTGTACCCTAGGTAATTAAAGTTCGTCCATGGATCATATTGCTTGTGATCTCAATCATTTGGATGCATAAACATACTGAACATGTGTATATCTGAATCTTTTGTGAATTATGTATGAATATTGTCGTGTGATCTATCAATCATTTGGATGCATAGATATGCTAAGCTTGTGTATATATGAATCTTTTGAGTTGTTGATAGTGAATGTTGGCTATGAATATGAACGTGTCCTGTGAACCTGAGTTTGATATGCATTGCAACAGAACCAGTTATAACCCTTCTCCTCCTCTCAATTTGCTACTCCACTGCCGTGTTTTCCCATCTCCGAGTCGTTCCCGTCCGGGGCCTCGCCGTCGTCCACCGCCTCGCTGTGTTCGGTGCGGTGTGGTCAACAAATGAGTCATCGGAAGAGGACTGTACGTGGAGAGCCTGACGGCTGGGACCCACGAGGTCCATGGTCGCACACAAGGAAAGTTCCTCCTTATTAAGCTGAGAAAAATGTTTCCTCCACCCGACAGCTGGGACCCACCGACTGTATCTTCGCACGGAAGGAAGTGCCTCCTTGTTTTGCAAAAACAATTATTCATCCTGTTGACAGCTGGGACCCGTCAAATTTGGTGACTGACTTGTGGGCCTGCTAAGCAGACGTGTACGCACGGCTTTGTCAACTTAATCAACAAATGATTCTAGCAGCTGGACCGTTGGATGTTAATCCAACAGCCGTGCTCCTTCTTCAACCTTTGTTCTTGCTCCTGTCTCCCATGGGCGGCACCGCGGCTGTGCTGCCGCGCACCCGAACCAGTGAAGTTTCCCACTCCTCTCTATCTGCGACTCCACTGCCACGTCTTCCTCGTCTCCGGGTCGTTCCAGTCTGGGTGCGCTCGGCACGGTGTGGTCAACGTGGTCAACAACCGAGAGTCATCGGAAGATGACTGTACGTGAGAGGCTGACAGTGGGGATGCACCACGCCCATGGACGCATGCATGCAACGGAACGCGGCGAGGTCAACATGGTCAAGGAACGACTTCCATCGGAAGTATACTGTAAGTGGAGAGTCTCAGCTGGGTCCACGACCGCAGCAAGTAAGTGCCTCCTTATTACACGGAAAATAATGATTCCTCCAACTGACAGCAGGGACCCACTGGACGGGCCACCATATTTTGCGGAAAAAAACGTTTGCCCCCTGACTGCTGGGACCCACCTCACGGGCCACCATATTTGGC
>NC_041391.1:681994056-681997426 GCF_002162155.2 Triticum dicoccoides
AAGTGGCTCCTTATTACGCACAAAAAAATGAATACTCCCCATGCTAGCTGGGACCCACCTTGGTGGGAGGCTGACTGGTGGGCCTACTAAGTTGATGGGGACGAAGGGCTTTGTCAACTTAGTCAATATGAATGATTCTAGCTCCAGTGACCGTACGATGTCCATCCAACGGCCCTAGTGCTTCTTCAACCTCTGGTATTCTTGATCCAGCCGCCCAAACCAGCGCCATTCGTGCCTCATGCTCCTGCCTCCCGTGGCCGGCTGTGCTGTCACGGAGGACTCACCGCCCCCTACTATTCCCACCGCTGGCCAGGCCCTACGGTGACGGCAGCCTCACACCACAGCCGAACCAGTGAAACATCGTACTCCTCTCCGCGCGGGCTTCCACTGCCGCGTCTTCCCTGGCTCCATGTTGTCTCCTTCCTAGGCCTCGCCGTCGTCCACCGCCGTGGTGCTCTCCGCGTGGCGTGGTCAACGTGGTCAAGGAACGACTTCCATCGGAAGAGTACTGTACGTGGAGAGGCTAACAGCTGGGTAGACGGCCACAGGCCAGGTTTTTTGTCATTTGCCAAGTAAGTCACTTGCAAATCTTTCAAGACGAGGAGAGCTTTCATTCGGCTGGCCGAGAAAATGGCCCATCAGTAATGAGAAATGGGTTGTACATTTTTAAAACACATCAAAGCGGCAATTAGTTTCAAATATCTTTTTTTTCATTTCGAGATTTTAAATTACATTAATTTTTATGCGTGGAGAATTTGTTGGATTTTATATTGATATACATTTAGTTTTAAATTCAGTTTGAATGTGAGTCGAAATTTCGGGATTAAAAACAGCTCGGACCGCACCAAAATATGCAAAATTTTGTATAATTTTTTAACCGTGGCCACAATATGGGCTGTAATGCTAACATAAAGAATATGGGCCCCAAACAAAACCTTAAGAATTAGCAAATGGGCTGTAAATTATTAGAAATAATGGCAGATGGACTGTATGCTGTTTTCCACAGATTTGAGGCTTTCCTAAAAAAAGGTTGACGCACAAGCAGTGACTGCTGGATGGCCATCCAACGGCCGTCGTGCTTCTTCAATCTCTGCTCTTCCTGCTCCAGCCGCTCAAACAAGCGCCGGCGGGACTGCCTGATCCCTCCTCCCCGCGGCTGGCTGTGCTGCCGTGCAGGCCTGACCGCCCCACTGTATTCCCATCGCTGGCCTAGCCGTCCCTCTACTCACCCACACCTGTTGTTATTCTCCGGCGATGGCAGACGAACCAGTAAACCCTCGTTCAGTCGTACTCCCCTCCGCATGGGAAACAACGGCTGAGTCTTCCCTGCCTCCGTGTCGTTCCCTTCCTAGGCCTCGCCGTCATCCATCGCCCTGGTGCTCTCGGCGCGGCCTGGCCAACATGGTCAACGACCGACATGCATCTGAAGTGGACTGTACGTGGAGAGGCCGACAGCTGGGTCCACGGCCGCACGCCAGGAAATGCCACCTTATTACGCGCAAAATAATGATTCCTCCACCTAACATCAGGGACCCACCGAAAGGGCCTCAGTATTTCGCGAAAAAAACGTTATCGCCGCTGACAGCTCGGACCCACCAGCTATATCTTCACACGCAAGGAAGTGCCTCCTTATTATGCACAAAAAAATGAATACTCCCCCTGTTAGCTGGGACCCAGTATAGTGGCAGGCTGACTTGTGGCCTTGTGGGCCTACTAAGTTGACGGGGACGGAGGGCTTTGTCAACTTAGTCAATATGCACGATTCTAGCTCCAGTGACCGTACGATGTCCATCCAACGGCCGTAGTGCTTCTTCAACCTCTCGTCTTCTAGCTCCAGCCGCCCAAACCAGCGTCGGTCGTGCCTCGTGCTCCTACCTCCCGTGGCTGGCTGCGATGCGGTGGAGACCTCACCGCCCCCTACTACTCCCACCGCTGGCCAGGCCATCCCTCTACTCACCCACACCCCCTGTTATTCTATGGCGACGGCAGCCTCACACCGCAGCGAACCAGTGAACCCTCGTACTCCTCTACGTGTGGGCATCCACTGCCGCGTCTTCCCCGGCTCCGCATCGTCCCCTTCCTAGACCTCACTGTCGTCCACCGCCCTGGTGCTCTCGGTGCGGCGTGGTCAACATGTTCAAGGAACGGCTTCCATCGGATATGGACTGTACGTGGAGAGGCTGACAGCTGGGTCCACGGCCGCAACAAGGAAGTGCCTCCTTATTACGCGCAAAATAATTATTCCTCTACCTGACAGCGGGGACCCACCGGACGGGCCACCATATTTCGAGAAAAAAATGTTCCCCCCCTGACTGCTGGGACCCACCAGCTACACCTTCGCACGCAAGGAAGTGCGTTCGGACAAAAAAACGATTCGCCCCCCTAACTGCTGGGACCCACCAGCTACATCTTCGCATGCAAGGAAGTGCCTGAGACTCGGGACCCACCAGGTCAAAGCGTACATAGCATTGTCATTCTGGTCGCGAATGTGTACGTACATACTAGTCGATGTAGAGGCGCGCACGTGTTGTAGATGTAGAGGCGCGCACGTAGCATGTACACGTACGCACAGCGGCGAGGGTGCAAGAAAGAAAATACGGCGACGTATGTACATACGGGCAGGGTCTCCAACGCCTACTCGTGCATACGTACATGGCTGGGTCGGAACGGAGAAACAGCATCGTCGTCGTGTTCATGGGGAGCCAACCGGCTGGGTCGGAACGGAATGCGTGGTCGTGTTCATCGGGAGGGCTTGGACGGAACAGGTGATGGAAACGAGGCCTGGCGTACCGCACAACGGAGGAAACGGCCTTGTGTTCGACCGGCCACGTTCCAAACGGGGTCCTGTTGATCGGGAGGGGCCTGGCGTACCGCAAAACAGAGGAAACAGACCTCCTATGGTCGAAACGGGGGTCCTTGATCGAGAGGGGTGTGGCGTACCGCAAAACGGACGAAATGGACCTCCTACGATCGAAACGGGGGTCCTGTTGGTCGGGAGGTGTGTGGCGTACCGCAAAACGGACGAAACGGACTTAACTTGGAGCGCTACGGTTGAAACGGGGGGAGGGGTGTGGCGTACCGCAAAACGGGACTCCACGGGATAATGTTCATCTCCACCGTCGACCTCCTCCAGCCTCCACGGGCTACCGTCGACCTCCTTCAGCCTCCAAGGGCTCCTGCTCATCTAGCCTCCACCGCGCGCTACTCCACCGGCTACTGTTCAACCACCCCTCCACGGGCACCCCTCCACCGTCTATTGTTCATCCAGCCCTCCACAGCATGGGGTCCTGTTCAACCACCCCTCCACGGCCACCCCTCCACCGTCTACTGTTCATCCAGCCCTCCACACCACGGGTTCCTGTTCATCCAG
>NC_041391.1:681997934-682025113 GCF_002162155.2 Triticum dicoccoides
AGCATCACTCGGCTTCAATTAGCAGCAGTAGCGAAGGAATCGCTCCATCGGGTTCAGTTAACAGCCATCGATCGATCGCTCGGGTTCAGTAACGCATAGCCTGCAGTGCAATCGCTCGGGTTCAGTTAGAGCCCAACGCCTTGCTCGGCTTCAGTTAGAGCCAACGCCTCGCACACACGCGCGTACGTATGAGAGAAACGCGCATCGCTCCGCCCTGACCTCCCACCGTAACCGGCAACTCCCTGAAATTTTCCTCCCCCTCGCTTCTATCATGGTTTTTTCCGTCATGGACGGCCCAAAGAATGTCATGCAGCTGCGTCTCCGGCCCGCCCAGGATGAAAAGCCCATTTTCTGTCATGATTTTTTGTCATAGAAGTAGGAGCCCACCACATATATGATGATACCGGGTTTTGTCACAATTATCGTCATAGAAGCGTCATATGTATGACAGAAAAAAATTCGTTCGGCCCAAAATGTCACGGATGTGTCTTTTTTTTGTAGTGCAACCCGGCCCCCCTCATACCAGTCGCCGTGTTAACAGTGGTGGTGGCCCCATCTTGGGCGCAGCCCATCCGCAACTATTTTGCCAGCCGCATGCTGCCAACCGACCAAGTACTAGCCATGCAAATCTAGCGCAGAGTGGGCGCCTACACCATTGTCAATCAATAGCTCGCAAGGCGGACTGTGACAGGCGTCTATTAGCGCTGCGTGGAACCAGAGAAGGTCATGGAGATCCTCAGAGACATCCATCAAGGCGAATGTGGGCACCATGCCGCCTCCAGGTCCCTCGTGGACAAAGCTTTCTGCCATGCCTCTTTTGGCCGCCTGCTTTGGACGATGCCAAAGAGTTGGTCAAGAAGTGCAAAGGGTGCCAAAAGTTCAGCACCAAGCAACACCTGCCGGCCTCCGCTCTTAAGACCATCCCCATCACTTGGCCCTTTTTTGTGTGGGGTCTGGACATGGTAGGCCCATTCAAAACGGCACGAGGCGGCATGACCCGTCTGCTGGTCGCCATAGACAAGCTCACAAGTGGATAGAAGCAAAGTGGATCAAGAAGCTAAATAGTCCGACTGCTGTCACATTCATCACCGACATCACTATCAGATATGGCGTTCCCCACATCATCATCACCGACAACGGCACCAACTTCACCAAAGGCGCCTTCGCCTGTTTCTGCGCGAATCTGGGCATCCGACTGGACTTAGCCACGTGGGACCCGACATCGTTTGAGGTCTTGCCCCGAACCTGGGTAAGACCCAGCGTTGTTTGAGGTCTTGCCTACTCCCACTTCTAGAGCTCGGCAACGTTCTATTGACCCCCTACATGATTAGCCACCCATTGGCATATGTCGAGGAAATACCACGACAATTTTCTTGATGCGTGAGGTGTAGCACAGGTATTACCTCTAGGTTGGGCGAATAACCGACGTCCAAGTTTGCTGCTTTCACGAGAACTAGCATGTCTCATCATTCATCTTAGAAACTTCTCCTCATTCATGTAACGAGTTAGTGATAACATAGTAGAAATAATGTATACTAGGACTTTCAATGCAATTGGCTCTTTGATCAGAGCCACCATGACTCATCCTATAAAAGGTTGCCTTAGTGCGAGTCAGTGAAATTATAAGCATATATAATATCAGCAACATTGTTGGAGAAGCCAAAGTAGTTACACCACTCTACCAAAGTGATGTTAAAGTCTTGGTCAAAGAGACGGAAAGTGATCCTCTCTTCCTCATATGCATTTGGCATTTGTCGGTGCAACAAACATTTGTGTTCGCTGCCCGGACTTGTGCACAGGCATGCGACGTGTCATACCTCAAGTATCAATGCTTAGTGCAAGAAAAACCAGAGAAACCACTCTTCGTGAGATCAAGGAGGGGATTAAGAAGACGAATGACCAAGGAAACCTCTAGGAAGGTCCCCCTTGCCGGGCAGGCAAGCCCCACGGGGTCGAGACTGCACCTAGAGCCAAGGCCAGGCCGCCCCCAGCAAGGCCTCTAAGGCCGCCAAGGTCAGAAGCAAAGTCACAAGTCAAGCCCTCGCAGGTTCCACACCGGCAAGCCTCCACCAGAACACCATCACTCCACCTCATCACACGCCAGTCGCTAATTAGTGCGGTGTCGAGCTCTCAGGTGGCTAGGTAGATCATGTCGGGTACGTGGCAACCTGTTGGAGAAGGATTTAGCTTTATTGACACTCGTCTAGATGACGTGTCGAGCTAATAAGAGGAGGATGGATAAGCGGCGCAACAGTCTTGCCAGGATTCAACCTCCACATGACACCTAGTAATGCATTTAATGCATTTTGTCCTAACTGCCTGAAGAGTTAGGTACGATAGCACTATTCAGCTATCTAATCACACGATAATGACTATTTCGCCACTATGGTTGCCCATTGAGCTATAAAAGGAGGCCCGAGGAAACCTAGCAAAGGGTTCGAACTTTTGATCCCTCCACACTACGCGCGCAGCTGCTCTTCCCGACGCACACTTGTCGGGGTCAAAGCGCTCTGTGTCTTCGTGTTCCTCCAGATCAATCCACCAAAGCAGGAGTAGGGTTTTACGCTGCAAAGCGGCCAGAACCTGGGTAAAAGAGAGTTGTCCCTTGCCGTGCTGCCCTGTTGTTTCTACTCTTTGTGCAATGTGACCATCCCCCTCACCAAAACACAAAGGGGCAGCCCTGCCCCATAGGTGATCGTGATCCGCCATGACAACACTAAACCAACATTGTGTGAGAGAGTACTAAAAAACTCAAGCATCAACCATTCATAAGTCTCACATCCCTAATAAACAAAATGGTAAAACTCGGCATTATGACAAAGCAAATTAAAATCATGAGTGATACCTAGCTTCGCGAGTGTATTAGCACAAGCCCATTTGGTTGCTTTGATCTTCCTTGCTCCATGATCAGTGAAGACAATTCCCTGAGTGAAAACTTGTTGTGGTTCCATGGTGGTTGAACTTGAATCACCACATACGCGAGAACTCCTCCGTGTGAACTTCTATAAAATAATATTTCAGTCCAACATAATGAAGCAATAATGCTCCTACAGTACACACATCATCATACTCCTCTAAAAACATAACATATCCATGCCAAACTCAAGCTTGAATAAAAAATATGAATATCCTAGTCATGGCAATGCTAGGCATGTAGAACATGGATTCGCAGAAAATAAGGCGGGGATCGGAAGAGAAACATATAGTTGATCGATCACACGGATGGAGAACTGAAAACGAATGATTAGAGAGATCTGTGAAGTTTCGCTAGGGTTTGGAGGAAGAATAAGAAGAAAAGAGAGAGATGGGGGCGAAATACCTCCTTCCACAGGCTTATTGGAGCCGCCGACGTGTAAAACGACCGCTCATATGGGTGCAAGAGCCTGCATGGAACAACGTCTTCAACTCGGTTAAACTCACCTTTGCCTATGTGCACATGAAACGACCACTGAAATGGGCGTCGGCGTCCGTTTTGAATGCCATCATTCGCTCTATTCTTTTTGTGCTTATGGTCGAGGATGTCAAATGACTGCTCGAACGGGCGTGCGCCTGTTTGGAATGCCATCGAGCGTTTTGGACTCACTGATGGTTTTTGCAGATAATCAAAACTACCGCAAAAATGAGTGTCTAGTTCGTTTGATATACGTTGTCCTTCACTCTGTTGTCTCTGTTGTTTTGCGCTAGAACCTCTTGCAGGTCAAATGACCGCCCCAACGACTTTTGACTGTTGCAGTCACAGGAAGGGTCGTCTTTTTGTCTGTTTCTTCTGAAACTTGTATTCTTCTTCATTTTCCTGTGGTGTTAGTTCCATAGCAATACATACATAGACATATTTCCAGGATAGGATTTGTGGAAGAAGATGATGATGAACTGATTGTGGCTGTGCTCGGCACTCCTTCTCTGATTGTTTTGTTAACACTTTGACGGGGTCCCCTTAATAAAAGTTTTTTAGGTGGATGACTTGCCTCAGTTTTGATGCAATGACCGCTCATGCGGGCGTGTGCGTTCACATGGAACACCGTCTTTGGCTGTGGAGGCCTTCTGACGCCTCCTGGTGACTTGTTTCTCCTCCATTAATGAAATATCTTGGTTTAAAAAAGGTTGAAATGACTGTAAAAATATCATTCATAAATGCCATTATGGAGGAGCACCAGCTGTTCGTGATGAATGCCAAGGAAGAAAAATGGTGGGGAAAAGAATAGGTGAGGAAGATGCGAGATGGATAAAGCAGAGTAGGCAGTTGTGCCCCTCCCCCTCAAAGGGATATGCGTGTAGGTTCATGGTTGTTTCTCATGTCATCTGTCTGGCGCGGGGATACACGATCACCAACCGACCACAAAGAGCGCACGCGATCGACGCAACGCTTGGCTGATGGCCGGCGTGCATAGTTAGCCTTTTCAAAATGATGATCATGTCATGGATACATCATTAGATCAAATGTGAGACGTTACATATAGGTGGTTGAATGGCCGAGATCATTTTGGATTCATCAAACTCATGCTTTTATAAGAAGTAGTAGATAGATAAATAATAGACAGATAGATAATAGATAAAACGAAGCACCACATCCCAAAAACATGGTCAAGTGCATGAAAAAATGTCTACTGTGGCAACAACACAATCATGTCCAAACTAGAAAAGAAAAATAAAGAAGGAAAGAAGGAAAAGGGATACAAGGCTCCACCAAACCGACTACTCATGACGAAGAGTCTAAGCAAGCCAACGTCCAACTACAATGAGAGTATCTATCATGCCCCGGTCGCTCCTTGTCCCACTACCTAGAAAACTAGTGTTAGTGTTGCAAGAAGACTACAAATTTAAATACCGAGGTAGTGGCATTGCTGCAAGTAGACTCGCTCACCCGTCTTATTATGAATTGTGCAAATGATCCAGGATGATGTCGCGAACACTAACCAAAAGAGGTGTCTCCTATTATGTGTACGATTGGCCTGAGCCTCCAGAAACTCGTCCATGTTTGGGGCTGCCATTCAAGCTAGAACCTCATGGAAAAATCTGTTGGGGAACGTTGAAGAAAATAAAAATTGTCTACGGTTCACCAAGATCAATCTATGGAGTCATCTAGCAACGAGAGAGAGGAGTGCATCTACATACCCTTGTAGATCGCGAGCGGAAGCGTTCAAGAGAACGGGGTTGAGGGAGTCGTACTCGTCGTGATCCAAATCACCGAAGATCCTAGTGCCGAACGGACGGCACCTCCGTGTTCAACACACGTACAGTTGGGGAAGACGTCTCCTCCTTCTTGATCCAGCAAGGGGAAGGAGAGGTTGATGGACATACAACAGCACAACGGCGTGGTGGTGGAAGTAGCGACGATCTCGACAAGGCTTCGCCAAGCTCAGCGAGAGGGAGAGGTGGTACGGGGGGAGAGGGAGGCGCCAGAGACTAGGGTGCGGCTGCCCTCCCTCCCCCCTCTTTATATAGGGCCCTGGGGGGCGTCGGCCCCATAGAGATCTAATATCAAGGGGCGGGCGGCGGCCTAGGGGGGGGACTTGCCCCCCAAGTCAAGTGGGGCGTCCCCCACCCCTAGGGTTTCCAACCCTAGGCGCGGGGGGAGGACCAAGGGGGCGCACCAGCCCACCAGGGGCTGGTTCCCTTCCCACTTCAGCCCATGTGGCCCTCCGGGATAGGTGGCCCCACCCGGTGGACCCCCGGGACCCTTCCGGTGGTCCCGGTACAATACCGGTGACCCCCAAATTTTTCCCGGTGGCCGAAACTGGACTTCCTATATACAAATCTTCACCTCCAGACCATTCCGGAACTCCTCTTGACATCCGAGATGTCATCCGAGACTCCAAACGACTTTCGGGTTACCGCATACTAATATCTCTACAACCCTAGCGTCACTAAACCTTAAGTGTGTAGACCCTACGGGTTCGGGAATCATGCAGACATGACCGAGACAGCTCTCCGGCCAATAACCAACAGCGCGATCTAGATACCCATGTTGGCTCCCACATGTTCCACGATGATCTCATTGAATGAACCACGATGTCGAGGATTCGGGTAATCCCGTATACAATTCCCTTTGTCAATCGGTACGTTACTTGCCCGAGAGTCGATCGTCGGTATCCCAATACCTTGTTCAATCTCGTTACCGGCAAGTCACTTTACTCGTACCGTAATGCATGATCCCGTGACCAAACACTTGGTCACATTGAGCTCATTATGATGATGCATTACCGCGTGGGCCCATAGATACCTCTCCATCATACGGACTGACAAATCCCAGTCTCGATCTGTGTCAACCCAACAGATACTTTCGGGGATACCTGTAGTATACCTTTATAGTCACCCAGTTACGTTGTGATGTTTGGTACACCCAAAGCACTCCTACGGCATCCGGGAGTTACACGATCTCATGGTCTAAGGAAATGATACTTGACACTGGAAAAGCTCTAGCAAACAAACTACACGATCTTGTGCTATGCTTAGGATTGGGTCTTGTCCATCACATCATTCTCCTAATGATGTGATCCCGTTATCAATGACATCCAATGTCCATAGTCAGGAAACCATGACTATCTGTTGATCAACGATCTAGTCAACTAGAGGCTCACTAGGGACATGTTGTGGTCTATGTATTCACACATGTATTACGATTTGCGGATAACACAATTATAGCATGAACAATAGACAATTATCATGAACAACGAAATATAATAATAACCATTTTATTATTGCCTCTAGGGCATATTTCCAACAGTCTCCCACTTGCACTAGAGTCAATAATCTAGTTATATTGTGATGAATCGAACACCCATAGAGTTCTGGTATTGATCATGTTTTGCTCGTGGAAGGGGTTTAGTCAACAGATCTGTGACATTCAGATCCGTATGCACTTTGCAAATATCTATATCTCCATCTTGAACATTTTCATGAATGGAGTTGAAGTGACGCTTGATGTGCCTGGTCTTGTTGTGAAACCTGGGCTCCTTGGCAAGGGCAATAGCTCGAGTGTTGTCACAGAAGAGAGTGGTCGGCCCCGACGCATTGGGTATGACTCCTAGGTCGGTGATGAACTCCTTCATCCAGATTGCTTCATGCGCTGCCGCCGAGGCTTCCATGTAATCCGCTTCACATGTAGATCCCGCCACGACGCTTTGCTTGCAACTGCACCAGCTTACTGCCCCTCCATTCAAAATATACACGTATCCGGTTTGTGACATAGAGTCATCCAGATCTGTGTCGAAGCTAGCGTCGATGTAACCCTTTACGACGAGCTCTTCATCACCTCATAAATGAGAAACATATCCTTAGTCCTTTTCAGGTACTTCAGGATATTCTTGACCGCTGTCCAGTGTTCCATGCCGGGATTACCTTGGTACCTTCCTACCAAACTTACGGCAAGGTTTACATCAGGTCTGGTACACAGCATGGCATACATAATAGACCCTATAGCCGAGGCATAGGGGATGACACTCATCTTTTCTCTATCTTCTGCCGTGGTCGGGCATTGAGCCGAGCTCAATTTCACACCTTGCAACACAGGAAAGAACCCCTTCTTGGACTGATCCATATTGAACTTCTTCAATATCTTATCAAGGTATGTGCTTTGTGAAAGACCTATGAGGCATCTCGATCTATCCCTATAGATCTTGATGACTAATATGTAAGCAGCTTCTCCAAGGTCCTTCATTGAAAAACACTTATTCAAGTAGGCCTTAATGTTGTCCAAAAGTTCTATATCATTTCCCATCAAAAGTACGTCATCTACATATAATATGAGAAATGCTACAGAGCTCCCACTCACTTTCTTGTAAACGCAGGCTTCTCCATAAGTCTGCATAAACCCAAACGCTTTGATCATCTCATCAAAGCGAATGTTCCAACTCCGAGATGCTTGCACCAGCCCATAAATGGATCGCTGGGGTTTGCATACCTTGTTAGCATTCTCATGATCGACAAAACCTTCCGGCTGCATCATATACAGTTCTTCCTTAAGATAGTCGTTAAGGAATGCCGTTTTGACGTCCATTTGCCATATCTCATAATCATAGTATGCGGCAATTTCTAACATGATTCGGACGGACTTCAGCTTCGCTACGGGAGAGAAAGTCTCATCATAGTCAACCCCTTGAACTTGTCGATAACCCTTAGCGACAAGTCGAGCTTTATAGATGGTAACATTACCATCCGCGTCCGTCTTCTTCTTAAAGATCCATTTTTTTTCTATTGCTCGCCGATCCTCGGGCAAGTCTGTCAAAGTCCACACTTTGTTTTCATACATGGATCCTATCTCGGATTACATGGCTTCAAGCCATTTGTTGGAATCTGGGCCCGCCATTGCTTCTTCATAGTTCGAAGGTTCACCATTGTCTAACAACATGATTTGTAGGACAGGGTTGTTATACCACTCTGGTGTGGAACGTGTCCTTGTGGACCTACGAAGTTCAGTAGTAACTTGATCTGAAGTACCTTGATCATCCTCATTAATTTCCTCTCTAGTCCGTGCAGGCACCACAGGAACATCTTCCTGAGCTGCGCTAGTTACCGGCTCAAGAGGTAGTACTTCATCAAGTTCCACTTTCCTCGCACTTACTTCTTTCGAGAGAAACTCTTTCTCCAGAAAGGACGCGTTCTTGGCAACAAAGATCTTGCCTTTGGATCTGAGGTAGAAGGTATACCCAATGTTTTCCTTAGGGTATCCTATGAAGACGCATTTTTCTGACTTGGGTTCGAGCTTTTCAGGTTGAAGTTTCTTGACATAAGCATCGCATCCCCAAACTTTTAGAAACGACAGCTTAGGTTTCTTCCCAAACCATAATTCATACGGAGTCGTCTCAACGGATTTAGACGGTGCCCTATTTAAAGTGAATTTAGTTGTCTCTAGAGCGTATCCCCAAAATGATAGCAGTAAATCGGTGAGTGACATCATAGATCGCACCATATCCAATAGAGTGCAATTACGACGCTCAGACACACTGTTACGCTGAGGTGTTCCAGGCGGCGTGAGTTGTGAAACGATTCCACATTTCCTTAAGTGCGTACCAAATTCGTGATTAAATATTCTCCTCCACGATCTGATCGTAAGAACTTTATTTTTCGGTCACGTCGATTCTCTACCTCATTCTGAAATTCCTTGAACTTTTCAAAGGTCTCAGACTTGTGTTTCATCAAGTAGACATACCCATATCTACTTAAGTCATCGGTGAGAGTGAGAACATAACAATAGCCACGGCGAGCCTCAACGCTCATCGGACCGCACACATTAGTATGTATAATTTCCAATAAGTTGGTTGCTCGCTCCATTGTTCCGAAGAACGGAGTCTTGGTCATTTTACCCATGAGGCATGGTTCGCACGTGTCAAATGATTCGAAATCAAGAGACTCCAAAAGTCCATCTGTATGGAGCTTCTTCATGCGTTTGACACCAATGTGACCAGGGCAGCAGTGCCACAGATATGTGGGACTATCATTATCAATCTTACATCTTTTGGTATTAACACTATGAATATGTGTAACATCATGTTCGAGATTCATTAAGAATAAACCATTGACCAGCGGGCGGGGCATGACCATAAAACATATCTCTCATATAAATAGAACAACCATTATTCTCGGATTTAAATGAGTAGCCATCTCGTATTAAACGAGATCCAGATACAATGTTCATGCTCAAAGCTGGCACTAAATAACAATTATTGAGGTTTAAAACTAATCCCGTAGGTAAATGTAGAGGTAGCGTGCCGACGGCGATCATATCGACCTTGGAACCATTCCCGGCGTGCATCGTCACCTCGTCCTTCGCCAGTCTCCGCTTATTCTGCAGCTCTTGTTTTGAGTTACAAATATGAGCAACCGCACCGGTATCAAATACCCAGGAGCTACTACGAGTACTGGTAAGGTACACATCAATTACATGTATATCACATATACCTTTAGTGTTGCCGGCTTTTTTGTCCGCTAAGTATTTGGGACAGTTCCGCTTCCAGTGTCCGCTTCCCTTGCAATAAAAGCACTCAGTCTCAGGTTTGGGTCCATTCTTTGGCTTCTTCCCAGCAACTGGCTTACCGGGCACGGCAACTCCCTTGCCGTCCTTCTTGAAGTTCTTCTTACCCTTGCCTTTCTTGAAACTAGTGGTTTTATTGACCATCAAGACTTGATGTTCCCTTTTGATTTCCACCTCCGCTGATTTCAACATTAAAAATACTTCAAGAATAGTTTTCACCATCCCCTGCATATTTTAGTTCATCACAAAGCTCTTGTAGCTAGGTGGGAGCAACTGAAGAATTCTGTCAATGACCGCCTCGTCCAGGAGGTTAAAGTCCAGCTGGGACAAGAGGTTGTGCAACCCAGACATTTTGAGTATGTGCTCACTGACAGAACTATTTTCCTCCATCTTACAACTATAGAACTTGTCGGAGACTTCATATCTCTCAACCCGGGCATGAGCTTGGAAAACCATTTTCAGCTCTTCGAACATCTCATATGCTCTGTATTGCTCAAAACGCTTTTGGAGCCCCGGTTCTAAGCTGTAAAGCATGCCGCACTGAACGAGGGAGTAATCATCAGCACGCGACTGCCAAGCGTTCATAACGTCTTGGTTCTCTGGGATGGGTGCTTCACCCAGTGGTGCTTCTAGGACATATGCTTTCTTGGCAGCTATGAGGATGATCCTCAGGTTTCGGACCCAGTCCGTATAGTTGCTGCCATCATCTTTCAGCTTGGTTTTCTCTAGGAACGCGTTGAAGTTGAGGTTGACATGAGCGTGGGCCATTTGATCTACAAGACATTTTGCAAAGGTTTTTAGACTAAGTTCATGATAATTAAGTTCATCTAATCAAATTATTTAATGAACTCCCACTCATACTAGACATCCCTCTAGTCATCTAAGTGATACATGATCCGACTCAACTAGACCGTGTTCGATCATCACGTGAGACGGACTAGTCATCATCGGTGAACATCTCCATGTTGATCGTATCTTTCATACGACTCATGTTCGACCTTTCGGTCTCTTGTGTTCCGAGGCCATGTCTGTACATGCTAGGCTCGTCAAGTCAACCTAAGTGTTTTGCATGTGTAAATCTGTCTTACACCCGTTGTATGTGGACGTTGGAATCTATCACACCCGATCATCACGTGGTGCTTCGAAACAACGAACTTTCGCAACGGCGCACAGTTAGGGGGAACACTTTCTCGAAATTATTATGAGGGGTCATCTTATTTACTACCGTCGTTCTAAGCAAATAAGATGCAAAAACATGATAAACATCACATGTAATCAAATAGTGACATGATATGGCCAATATCATATTGCTCCTTTGATCTCCATCTTCGGGGCGCCATGATCATCTTCGTCACCGGCATGACACACCATGATCTCCATCATCATGATCTCCATCATCGCGTCTCCATGAAGTTGTTCGCCAACTATTACTTCTACTACTATGGCTAACGGTTTAGCAATAAAGTAAAGTAATTACATGGCGTTTATTCATTGACACGCAGGTCATACAATAATGAATACAACTCCTATGGCTCCTGCCGGTTGTCATACTCATCGACATGCAAGTCGTGATTCCTATTACAAGAACATGATCAATCTCATACATCACATATATATCATTCATCACAACATTTTTGGCCATATCACATCATAAGGCATATGCTGCAAAAACAAGTTAGACGTCCTCTAATTGTTGTTGCATGTTTTTTACGTGGCTGCAATAGTGTTCTAGCAAGAACGTTTCTTACCTACGTAAAACCACAACGTGATATGCCAATTTCTATTTACCCTTCATAAGGACCCTTTTCATCGGATCGTATCCGACTAAAGTGGGAGAGGCAGACACCCGCTAGCCACCTTATGCAACTAGTGCATGTCAGTCGGTGGAACCTGTCTCACGTAAGCGTATGTGTAAGGTCGGTCCGGGCCGCTTCATCCCACGATGCTGCCGAAACAAGATAAGGCTAGTAGTGGCAAGAAAATTGACAACACTACGCCCATAACAAGATTGTGTTCTACTCGTGCATAGAAACTACGCATAAACCTGGATCTGATGCCATTGTTGGGGAACATTGCAGAAAATAAAAAAATTCTACGCTTCACCAAGATCAATCTATGGAGTCATCTAGCAATGAGAGAGAGGAGTGCATCTACATACCCTTGTAGATCACGAGCGGAAGCGTTCAAGAGAACGGGGTTGAGGGAGTCGTACTCGTCGTGATCCAAATCACCGAAGATCCTAGTGCCGAACGGACGGCACCTCCGCGTTCAACACACGTACGGTTGGGGAAGACGTCTCCTCCTTCTTGATCCAGCAAGGGGAAGGAGAGGTTGATGGAGATCTAGCAACACAACGGCATGGTGGTGGAGGTAGTGGCGATCTCGGCAGGGCTTCGCCAAGCTCAGCGAGAGGTAGAGGTGGTACGGGGGGGAGGGAGGCGCCAGGGACTAGGGTGCGGCTGCCCTCCCTCCCCCCCCCTCTTTATACCTGGGGGCGCCGGCCCCCTAGAGATCTAATCTCAAGGGGGGCGGCGGCCTAGGGGGGGGACTTGCCCCCCAAGTCAAGTGGGGCGCCCCGCACCCCTAGGGTTTCCAACCCTAGGCGCAGGGGGGGCCCAAGGGGGGCGCACCAGCCCACCAGGGGCTGGTTCCCTTCCCACTTCAGCCCATGTGGCCCTCCAGGATAGGTGGCCCCACCTGCTGGACCCCCGGGACCCTTCTGGTGGTCCCGGTACAATACCGATGACCCCCGAATCTTTCCCGGTGGCCGAAACTGGACTTCCTATATACAAATCTTCACCTACGGGCCATTCTGGAACTCCTCGTGACGTCCGGGATCTCATCCGGGACTCCGAACGACTTTAGGGTTACCGCATACTAATATCTCTACAACCCTAGCGTCACCGAACCTTAAGTGTGTAGACCCGACGGGTTCGGGAATCATGCAGACATGATCGAGACAACTCTCCGGCCAATAACCAACAGCGGGATCTGGATACCCATGTTGGCTCCCACATGTTCCATGATGATCTCATCGAATGAACCACGATGTCAAGGATTCAGGTAATCCCGTATACAATTCCCTTTGTCAATCGGTACGTTACTTGCCCGAGAGTCGATCGTCGGTATCCCAATACCTCGTTCAATCTCGTTACCGGCAAATCACTTTACTCGTACCGTAATGCATGATCCCGTGACCAAACACTTGGTCACACTGAGCTCATTGTGGTGATGCATTACCGAGTGGGCCCAGAGATACCTCTCCGTCATACGGAGTGACAAATCCCAGTCTCGATCCGTGTCAACCCAACAGATACTTTCGGGGATACCTGTAGTATACCTTTATAGTCACCCAGTTACGTTGTGACGTTTGGTACATCCAAAGCACTCCTACGGCATCCGGGAGTTACACGATCTCATGGTCTAAGGAAATGATACTTGACATTGGAAAAGCTCTAGCAAACGAACTACACGATCTTGTGATATGCTTAGGATTAGGTCTTGTCCATCACATCATTCTCCTAATGATGTGATCCCGTTATCAATGACATCCAATGTCCATAGTCAGGAAACCATGACTATCTGTTGATCAACGAGCTAGTCAACTAGAGGCTCACTAGGGACATGTTGTGGTCTATGTATTCACACATGTATTACGATTTCCGGATAACACAATTATAGCATGAACAATAGACAATTATCATGAACAAGGAAATATAATAATAACCATTTTATTATTGCCTCTAGGGCATATTTCCAACAAAATCTCCATATGAAGAGGGTACGAGGATGGAAGAAGAAAATGTGGGTCCCAGACTCGGAGACACCACAAAGAGGCACATACCATTGCCTGACCCATGATTCTTAGCCACCTCCGTCTCTAGGAGAGATGATCTCGCATAAGCTACCAAACGGATATCTTTGCTGGAAGCGGAGCATTCCATAATGATTGGTCCATGCCAGAATCGATGCACGATCTGGGCCATGATAGGCCGAGCTCACGAAGAAGAGCCTTGACGGGGACATGTGCCAAGACACCTTATCCGAAGAGTCCATCAACACTAGAGGGAGAGTCCTCGAAACAGACGCAAGATAATGCCTCCCGAGGGTCATGTGTATGAAGGAACATGATGTTCCAATTCCCTTTTTGGACGATCGAGGCAACCAATAACATCAAGTCCAAAAAAATCACAAACATGCTCGAAACTCAGCATGAAGCAAAGCCCTACCAAGCAACGGGTCAAGGTGGTTGGTTTGTCACATGTGGAGATCACTACAACATGTGCGCCACCTAGCACCTTATGTGTGAGACCCACACCAAGGTTTAAATATGAATCAGTTGTGCCCTAGTGGTTCATTTTCAAAACTAAATTGAGTCACCTATTGAGTTAGCTGCTGTTAAAATCATATATATCAAGATTTGTAGATAGATGATCACGTGAGGTATCGACGGCGGGGTGGGGCACTGGGACAGGGTGAGTATGGGGTGACCATGCATCCACATAAAAAGATGTTGGTGGAGATAGAGAAGGAAGCAACTTATTGGGAGAGGAGGTTAGAATAAGATTTTGTTGGGGGGGAGGTTTGTTGGACGGGACTCGTTTAGACTATGAGGGGATGGGAGAGAGGGTGCCTGCGTCGACCAATTTTTAAACATCGGTGGTTGGAGGTGGGTTTAAAGTAAGTAGTGAGGTGCGTCGTCAGATCAGAAAAAAGGCATTTACTGACAAAAAAATTAATTGTTGTTGAACAGGTAATTAATCTCGAAGAACCCTTTATGTTCTCGCTACAAACGACCAACATTAGTTACATATTATCTACCTATATACCCCTCAATTTGGGGTGGTTGTTGAATTCTACCAGCATCTTTTCAATTAACTATAATTAACTAGATGACCAGTTGCGCCAATGGCGCAAAGGCCAAGAGTAAGCCATGTATTAAAAGAGTATACATTAATATTATTCGGGCACATATTGAAACCTATGAGAAAAATTTCCACATACTATAAGTACAAGCAATGCAATACCCATATAATGTACAAGGACATATCAGTATTAACAGAACTGTTAATTAGTCAAACACATCCACACCCGAGAAGCACATTGCACAAGGTTGAAACTTTTAAGCCTCACATTCCCATGCAATCTGAAGGAGGGCCAACATAATTGAAATCACTGATGCAAAGTATCATCAGTTAGTAATATTTATACACACAACTTCATTGTAGTCATATGATGATGAAATCAGTATGTAAATCAGTACAAACAAAAATTCTGCAACCCACTGAACAACACTATTATGCAGGACTCATTTTAAAAGGCCCTCAGTTCTAATTTCTACAAGAGCTTGAAGCTTTGGAGCCAAGTCTACGAACCTTCAAATCCAACCAAACATCTTACCATGCAAACACGGTAAAATGGGAAAGAAAGACTCTAAATGTGACGCACCAAAAGCGGAAGAAATTGTTGAATGATCTGGGCGTGAGGAGTTGTGCCGGTGACCTGGTGACGCCGAGCAGCGCATGGATGTGGACCAGCCTGATGACGGTGGTGGCGGTGCCCTCCACGTCGACCTTCAGCAGCTCGCTAGAGTCTGCAATGCTCATACTTTGCATCCAGTAAACGCATCTCACTAAGAACGGGAATGAGCATCGCCTTTGGCACCCTCTGCCTTTGGCACGATCTTGATAACATCCGCTTCCTACAATAGAACATGGAAAGAGAACATAATGAGGATAATATTATGCATGCACCACTGTGCACAAAAAACTCTCCAAGGAAGCAGCTTTTATTACTCTATTCGACGCCCTCAGCTCAAATAACTGTTTCTAAGATGATTACATGCCAATCAAGAACATGAAAGTGAGTTAACAACACAAATTTATGTAGAACAGAGGAAAAATCATCAAGATTAGCATCAAAGAGTGTTGACGTACAAAGATTCTAGTATCGCATTTCAGGAACATTCATAACTTGGTCCATTCCAATGACCCTGTACATCCGATAAAAAACATCCATCATGATTGGTGAGAACGGTTATCCTTCATAACAAAGATCTGTTCCAAAAAAACGTAGAAGACACTAACCTTCACAATAGATGTGAAGTCATCATCTAAGATTATAATGTCGGAGCTTTCTTTAGCAACTTCTGTCCCTGACATGCACATTGCAAGACCTATATCAGCCTATACAACAGATCAAGCATCAGATAGAAGAATAAAACAAAATCTTCTGCAATATCAAGATAAATATACAAGATATGTGTAAACAAGGCATAGTCTGACCTTCTCTGAAACTCAGTTATATTAGTTATACAATGGAGTACCAAGCCAAATATCAGGATACAATTACGCTTATATTAAATATCCACAAAATGAACAATATGAAAACACATTGCTGGCATGTATTATGGGAGTGTCTAATCAACAGAGATCTGTTTTTTATTTCGGTTCAGGACGGATTTTTGTCCATTGTCTGGTTGACTCATGTACATACTTGTTTTCGCTTCATACAGTAGTTTTGGAAAAAAATCATCTAATTTCATTTCGAGCTCAGGTCGGATTAACTTTTTGCTCACAGTTTCCAGTGCCCCGCCCGACCCAGATTGCAACCCGCCCCTCCCCAAACAAAAAAGAAGTGTGAATGAGCAAGGCAGGCAGAGGGGTGCCCTGTCGCTTACATTGCCAATGCCCCTGGGCAATCTACTAAGGTACCTCCCTCTTCCCTGACTCTTTTATGACCCTACATCCACGTGTGGCCATTTTTTGAATGATATCTAGTCTAGAACATCACTGAACTGAACTCCATTAAAACTGAATTTGAGTACAACACCTATGAAGTCCTACAAACCACCGCACACATTACATATATATGGTTTTCGCTTTAACAAAAGAGCCCGACTGAAAAGTTACAAATAGCAACAACAAGCTGGCTATCTAGTCCAGAACATTCTTCGGCAAAAGGGAACTACACAATTTAGTCAACAAACCAAGTTTAGAGGTGCAAATGCATGATGGCAGCGCGCGTAATCCTTTTTGGTAGTCTCAGCGTGCTTTACCTAGCCTTACAACTAAATTTCGAATCATGGCATGATGGCAAGCAAGGAAAAGGTGGCAATTCATCACCAGTGGCAAAATTCTCCATAGCCAGCTAGCTATTATAGATTCATGCCAATATTGGCCAGCTCCTTTAACATGCAGTAGAAACGAACGATTTAATTTACATCGTACAATAAAATCTGCATTCAAGTTGAAAGTAGCACAGAACCTCATGTAAGGAGCAGAATAAATTTAGAGAGAACAATCAGGCGCTTTGTATCTAAAACCAGGACCAGCCTCTAAAAGCTCTATATGGTGTTGTCCTCAAGAAATAGAAAAGCGAGTCATATACAGGGAACGTGTACCAAAAGCAAGCCAGTTACTTGTTTCAGATGGGCGACCCTTGCTGAACATCTAGCCAAAAGAAGTAGAATAACTATTCATCACTAAAGTTTAAGTAGACTATCTGATTTTTTTGGTCATGCAGACATGTAAATATTAGCAGACATGTAGACTAAAGTGTCAACTATAAACCATTGTCCGCAATTGGAGGCAACATAATCAGTATAGAATAAGCATTTGTAGCTAGATAAATTACTTCTTTCAAGATGATTGCTATTTCTTTTAGGAAGCGAATCACAGTAGGAATTCAATTATAAATTGGCAAGAATATGATTGTCAAGCAGTTTTTTCTGTGGTTGATTTGGGGCAAAAAGGGAGTGACCATACCAGCTGCACCTCCTCATCTGTAATTTCCCGATGCTTGTTCTTGTTTCGATTCATTTAGGCTGTCTATCTTCGTTGCTTGAAGCACAAGTTCTTGTCTCTTTCTTGAGCCCTCTACATAGATAGAGGAAAACTAAGATGTATATTCTATTAGAAATCAAAATATCGACCTTCACTATCACAATCAGCCATAGACAGTTAAATTGGAGAGCAGAAAAATTCATTGAATGAACCAGAGATGCAGTGTCAACTTTCTTAAATTCCAGTTAAGTTTTTTTATGTATAAAAGAAGTGCTGAAAGAATATTAGTTCAAAAGTGATTGATAAACAAAATAGTGTCCATTCAACTTAAAGATGATGAAATGGGATACCGAACACGACACACCAGGACAAACACCAAACCATATAATATGAGAGAATTGCAGAAACATGTAGAAAGTGATCTGCATGTAAAGAACTTTTAATAACTAAACTGAATCTTTTTTCACTATGGTTCATACTCTAAATGGGATTTTGCATATTATCAGATTTTTGCTGCTTTTTCATTTTCTTCCTTGTACTTTTCTTCTTAGACTGTACTTCAGTGTTGAGGGCTTTTACATTGTTCATTGTTTTTGCCTTTTGCTTTCAGCCTAAAAGATAATACAACGTAAGCTTGGTACTGAATCGGTAGCTTAGAGACTAACTATTATGTAAAACACACAGACTGATGCTAGTATTACTTATGTACAAATGAGAACTAAAAAGATAAGAAATAACCAAGAAGATATAAAAGAGGGGCACGGATGTATATTCAAAAACC
This sequence comes from Triticum dicoccoides, assembly GCF_002162155.2. Lineage (NCBI taxonomy): Eukaryota > Viridiplantae > Streptophyta > Magnoliopsida > Poales > Poaceae > Triticum > Triticum dicoccoides. The sequence goes on from NC_041391.1 coordinate 682,016,470, forward strand.
AAAAGGGAATGAAACTGATGAGCTATTAACAAAACACGAGAAGTAGTCGCATAAATTTGAGAACCAGCATCACAATAATATGATCGCTACAAAATATGGCTGTAATTTGTTTTTTCTGCAATTACATAACCAAAAGCATATCAAAATTATAGCCCAACATCTGAACTCTAGGCATATCAAAATTGAACTAAGTTAACCTGGCACAGCTGTGAGTCAACTTTTATCATGATAAATGACAGTAACATGGATAACAGCCAGAATAATTAGTAGAGTGCCAGTACAAAATGGCAGAGCATATCTTGGGAATAGAAGAGGTGAAATTGTTCAATAAGTACCTGAATGTTCTCCTATAGTGAGGCAAACAGAGTAAACTGAAGCCTCACGACCTTGAAATGTGCAGGCTTGGTAAGAATGTTCTTTTCTAAAAAATAGTTAAACTGAACTGATAAATTATATAGTACCGTGCAGCAGTCTGTGTGTTCTTTTTGAATCACGCAAATGCTGACTTGACAACGATAAATTATAAACGTTGTCGAACTGCTCAGTCATGTGCTAATATAAAGATCCACCACTACCCGGGGAGCTTGTTAGATGGAGGATCTCAAGCCACGTCTGCATCCTGCCAGGATGTGAGAGATTGGAGGAGCAGCATTGAGGAAGAGGAGACGACCAGGGGAAGAGAAAAAGGAGAGGATGGGAGCTCACCTATTCAACGCCCTCTGCAGGGCCGCGATGCCGACTGCAGCAACCGGAAGACGAGCAGGCTGCAGCAGGCGGGACGGATTCCTGGCGACAACGGTGGAGTTGACTCGCGGCAGCGATGGAGGAGCAAATCCAGTCGGCGACGGCGGCATAGCACCCTCGATCCAATCTGCCGAGGCGGGAGGAGAGAGCAGAGGCGGCGGGAGGGGTGCTGCGACGCACGGGAGGCCAATGGCGAGGGCCCAGTGAAGAGTGCCTCCATGGCTCGAGGACCCGACCTCGCCGGTGCAGGCGGACGCCGGCGGTGACCCTCTCCCATCCGACGCGACGTCTCCCGCTCCTCTTTCCTCTCTCTTTCTCCCTCCTCTCTTTTCTTCTTCTCCCTTTCATCCTCTCTCTCGGTCTCTCTCTCTCTTGCAGATTGAATGGAGTGCCGCCGCCGGGGAAGGTCGACTCTGTGCTCGGATCCCAGGGTGGACGAGATGCGGGAGGGGAGGAGGGGTGCGACGCTTGAGGGAGTGGGGGAGACGCGGGAGGCGGCGGAAAGAGGAGAGTGGCGGGCGGCTAGGTCTTCTTCACAGGTGGCGGGCTTCTATACATATGTATGTGAAATTACTAAGATGCCCTTGACGGGGCACGAAAATTACAGGCGGTGGTAGCAGCGTTTATAGAGCGACGTGGAGGCCAGGGTTCTGCCTAGGAATCTAGGAGGGTTTATATGTTCAATGTCACTAGTCAGCAATCTGTGCACCTGCATGAGCTAGCACTTTGGATATACATTGTATGCCTAAAATTGTGCACATTAGAAATGTCATGGCAAAATTAGAACACACTCTTTGACATATCATTAGTGAATGCATGTTACTGTTTTTCATGGTTAGATTTTGCTGTTGAAAGAGTTATATTCCTTCTATATACCTATTGTGCCATGTTGCACTTGACCTCACATTGATAGAAGTTACATCCTCTATTTGTAAATATAAGGCATCTTATATATAGGAACATGGGTAGTAGTTAATATGAGGGTGCAACTTTGTTGATGTTGTGCATACGTGGTCAACATGCATAGGCGTGAATGAAAAAAAATCCTGTTTGTTCAATTCATTTATAAATATCCCATGAATTTGTAGAAGTTCTAGAAAAAGAATGAATGAAAGTCTAAATTTCATCTTCAGTTAGCCTTTATGACATCCATGCAGAAGTGCGCTATGTCGATGAGATCATTTATTTTGATGTTCGACCATATAGCAAACAATATTTCATAAAATGTCAAAGTAATATTCTATACACTTCACAGAAAAATCACAATATCATATTTTATTTTTTGACCATATAGCTCACATATGTTTTCTTTAGTGATGACGTGCAGTTTTTTCTTTGAGGGAAACAAAGAGAGACCATGGGGAGAAGGACTCACCTATGTTTTGTTTAGGGATGATGCTCAGTTTTTTTATGAGGGAAAACGGAGAGAGACGTCGCGAGGAGGACTTTTGAGGGAAATAAAGAGAGATCATGGGGAGGAGGACTCCTGTACGTGGGATAGGAGAGCTACTCTCCTGTTTTTTTTAACAATTAGCTGGTCTCCTGTTTCATCCTACGACTATATAGTGAATGATATATTAATCGGATGGTCAAAATTTCTTAATTTTAATGATTAACCTGGTGTCTCGTATGGTGCTTTCAATTAGTACATATATATATATGTTTTCGCAAAAAAAAATAGTACATATATGGGTAAAAATTGTATCCTTAATTCTGGAAAGTGTTTAGAAATATACACCGCACTCCAGTTTAGAAGAAACGAGGTTATATAACAAGCTACAGATTGCAGTGGTCATACAGAGGCTACTTGAATGCTTCTCGCAAAATAAAAATAAAAATGGGGCTACTTGACTGCATACCCAAAAAATACAACCGTGACATAAATTTTGTGCCCTCATCCAGCGAGGGGAAATACTCCGATCATCAGCAGTAACCTTTCTGGCTCTTTCCAATCCAGCTACCTTAGAAACGCTTGCGTGCCAGGAGGCTTTAGCTTTGACAAGGATTTGGGAATTCGTTGACTGAAGATTGTTGAGTAAATAGGCAGTTTTTTGATTAAATTAATCCATGAATAAATCATGAGCATGACATGGACAACATTGACAACACACTGAGTACGATTTAACAGAGCATGTACTACGCACATAGTAGAAACATCTACGCATATCGCTAGTACTGCTACAACAGAAAGAAACACGAGAGGGATAAACGATGTATACCCTCCAATCGGCCACGGGGCGGCGGTGACGGTGGCAGCAGTCGCGGCATCCTCGGCGGCCTTCTTGTCGGCCTCGGCCTTCTTAGAGGCGGCACGGTCGGCGTCGGTCGACATGGTGATGACGAAGGTGATGCGGACGTAGATGAACAGAAGCGAGCAGTCGCGTAGTCGCTACCCAAAAACCTAATCGCCCCTCTCCCGTACAGGATCCGGAGAGGTGGGGTTTCGGAGGCCTGCTCTCCCGTCAACCATGTACGCGGTGAATGGAATGGAGTCGCTGGCGGCAGCAACAGCAGAGGAACAACATGGGCGTGGAGGCGTAGATGCGTTCTGTTTCGCTGCGGTTAGGGTTGGCAGCGCCCCACATATATATTGTAACGCCCCGGTTTCGATGCGCCAGGTGTCTGTCAGTTATTCACCATCGTTGCCATGTCATTTGCTTGTGTGTGGCATTTTGCCATGTCATCATCTGCATTTCATCTGCATGTTTTTCAAAACTTGCATCCGTTCGGGTTCCACCGGTTCTCTCTGTTGTCCGTTCGGAGTCCAGACACACTCGCACGCGCCCGCGGCACCTCCGAAATATTATTTTATAAGTGGCATAAAAATGTTTTCGGAATGGGTTGCAACTTGTCGTGCGGTCTTATTATAGTGTGGACAGACCGCCTGCCAAGTTTCGTCGCATTCGGAGTCCATCTGATAGCCCAACCGTTAAATGTATAGCGGTACCGTTGCCGGTACCTTCGTCGGACGTTTTCGGTCTCCGAAAACCCTGCCGGGCTGCTTTCCTCTTCTCTTCTCTCAGCCCAAGGCCTCTTCTGCACAGCCATCTGCAGCCCACCTAAAACCCCCTCCGCTCCGGGCCGTCGGATCGAGATTCGATGCCCGAAAACAGATGATGGTTCCCCTAGCCCTAGCCCCCTTGCTATATATAGACCCTTCCTTCCATTTTTGGGCAGCCTAGCCCCTCCCCTACCCCCCAGCCGCAGCCACCCCTCCTCCTCGGAATCAGCGCGCAGCCACCTCCATTTCCGCGCCACCCCGCTCCAGATCCGCCACTTGGCGAGTTGCCAATGGGCGCGCCGCCGCCAGCCGCCTCCACCAACCACCGGGCGCCACTTGGCGTCTCCGCGCCCTAGCCAGCCACTCCTCCGCCGCTGGGCCGCTCTAGCCCGTCCGCGGCCCGCCCCGGGCCGATCTGGGCCCGAGGTGCCCGCTCCGCGTTGCCTGCTCCAGGGAGGAGCTCCCTCCCGCGCCTCCAGGGGATCCCGAGCGCTCGTTCCCACCGCCGCCTCGCGTCTCCCGCCCGGCGACCCCGGCAATCGCGCCGGCGAGCGCCAACGCCAGGCCGGAGCCCCGCCTCCTCCTCTCTGCCTTCTCCTCCTCCACTTCTCCTGCTCACCCCGCCGACCCCTTCCTCCCGCAGGTAGCCGCCGCCGTCATGGAGATCGCCGTCGCCAGTGACGTCTTCACCCGAACCCGGCCGGGATCCACCGGATCCGGTTGCCCCCGGCTGGATCTGCCCGTTCCCGCCGCCCCTTGGCCTCCTCCTGGCCTCCCTGCCGCCGCGACACGCCGCCTCCCCCGCTGCCATAGCCGCCTCCCTCCAGCGTGCTCATGCAAGCGCACGAGCAGGAGGACGACCGGGCCTCCATCTCCCGTGGGCCCCGCGCCCTCAGCCCACAAGCCGGCCCAGTCTCCGGCCCATCTTCCGGCCCTCCTCCAGCCAGCCTCTTCTCCTCCGTCCTGGGCCGAAGCCCGCTAGGTGAGAACCCACAAAGTCCCGCCCCGGGCGACGTATAGTCATTTAGCGCTCACTCTGTTTTTTTTTAAAAAAACTGCTAAGTCCCTGACATTTTCATGCCCTGTTTGACGTGCTATATCTCCATGCACACTGCTCCGTTTCGTGCCTGTAATATGTCAAACTGTTCGTCTCAACGAGTACTTCATTTCATTCCATTGCATCATGTTCATTTGAGCTCATCTTGATGTCTGAATCATCGTTGCAAGAGTGCTTCATAATGTTGTCTGCTGTCTGTTAACAGAACATGCATTTTTGTCATTTTTGCCATGATTGATGTGTGCATCCTATGAGGTTGATGTCTACATGTGTTCTAATCTATGATATGTCTTCTTTACAGAGGTGCTTACCATGTATTTTTGTGATCAATGTGGTGACTAGCACAAGCAAGCAAACTAGGCATCGTGATGTTACTGATTTTAGTCCCTGTTCTGCTGTTATTTTGATGCCTTGTAAACTTGATGCTACAGAGATATCCATGCTTATTTTGAGATACTTCAATAAGGATGTTTTGAACATGTGGTTGTCCTCTATCCATTCATGCCCCTGGTTGCAATTATGGAGTAGTCTAGAATGTCATTTTCGTGCTCTACTTTTGCTTCAAAATGTTTCCTGGCAGATTGTTTACATGTTATTCAATTTTGCCAAGGGTGTTGTAGTTGATCCATGTACCCTATGAACTTGATATTGCCATGCTTAGCTTCACAAACATGTCTTCTTACTATTGGTTGCCTTGCCATGCCATGTATTGCTCTGTGGTGAGTGATACAAGCTCATCAACATGCCTTCATAATTCTGTTTCTACCATGTATGAATCTGTAATATAACTTGCCATGTTTACGTGGGTGCCATCATATTTTCTGATCTTTTTTGGCTCATGGTCAGTAAAGGACTTTTGATCTATGAAATTAGTAGATTCATGCCATGAATTTGTTTGCCATGATAAGTTCCTGTAACATGTTGTTTGATAGCTCTAAACAATGCAACCTGATGTTATTTTCTGCAAAGTCTGAACTGTTATTATTTGCAATCTTGCCATGTGTGTTTGAGCATGTTCTAGTGATTTCTGGAGATAGTTCAGTGTTCATGTTTTGTTGTGCTTTACCTGTACATCATGTTCATGCCTTTTGGTCTCATGTTGAGATGCTGTAGCATGTTGTTTTGATGCTTGCAATATGACTAGTTGCTGTTTTGGACAGATTGTTTCTATAACTTGTTTCATGTGTGTGTGTTGAACCGTTGCTCCGTTTTGAGTGTGCTCTATATGAAACTTGCTTGATTTTGTATGTAGCTTCATATTATCATGTTGCATCCTTGTTTTGGTGTGTTTTCTTGATGTCTGGGTGCATTTAGCATCAATGCCATGTTTATCTTGTTTTGCTCATATCTTGTAGGCCGTAGCTCCGAACTAAATGAACTTTATATGTAACTTGACTAGAATCTCGTGTAGATCATCTTTGTGCATCTTAACTTGATGTTTAACAACTTGAACATAAGGTTTATTCAGATCTGGACCAACTTCGAAATTTGCATATGAGGACTTACCAGAATTGTTATATGTTGTTCCCGGCCTCATTTAAACTTGCCTTATCGTGTTATTCTTGTATGTGTCATCTCTTGCCATGAGTAGCTTCATGTAGCTTTGTCATGCATCATGCTTATTGTGCATCATGTCTTATCTATGTGTGGTGTGTTTACTATGTTGTGTGCTTCTTCTCGATAGTTCCTGTTTCATTGCGATCGTGAGGATTCGTTCGTCTACGCTTGGTTCGTCTTCGTGGCTTCATCTTCTTCATGGACTCGTTCTTCTTCCTTGGAGGATTTCAGGCAAGATGACCGCTACCCTGGATCTCACTACTATCATTGCTATGCTAGTTGCTTCGTTCTATCGCTATGGTGCGTTACCTATCTTTTGCTCCTCAAGCCTCCCCAATTGCCATGAACCTCTAACCTTTGACACCCTTCCTAGCAAACCGTTGCTTGGCTATGTTACCGCTTTGCTCAGCCCCTCTTATAGCGTTGTTAGTTGCAGGTGAAGTTGAAGATTGCTCCATGGTGGACAGGATTTTGTTGGGATATCACAATATCTCTTATTTAATTAATGCATCTATATATTTGGTAAAGGGTGGAAGGCTCGTCCTTATGCCTGGTGTTTTGTTCCACTCTTGCCGCCCTAGTTTTCCGTCATACCGGTGTTATATTCCCGGATTTTGCGTTCCTTACGCGGTCGGGTGATTTATGGGACCCCCTTGACAGTTCGCTTTGAATAAAACTCCTCCAACAAGGCCCAACCTATGTTTTACCATTTGCTTCACCACCACCTATATTTCCCTTGGGAGTAATTAACCCAAGGGTCATCTTATTTTAGCCCCCCCGGGCCAATGCTTGTCTAAGTGTTGGTCCAAACTAGAGCACCGTGCGGGACCATCCCTTGGCAACTTGGGTTACGTCGGTACCTATACGCTTAGCTTATCCGGTGTTGCCCTGAGAACGAGATATGTGCAGCTCCTATCGGGATTGTCGGCGCATCGGGCGGTCTTGTTGGTCTTGTTTTACCATTGTCAAAATGTCTTGTAAACCGGGATTCCGAGTCTGATCGGGTCTTCCTGGGAGAAGGTATATCCTTCGTTGATCGCGAGAGCTTATCATGGGCTAAGTTGGGACACCCCTGCAGGGTATAATCTTTCGAAAGTCGTGCCTGCGGTTATAGGCAGATGGGAATTTGTTAATGTCCGGTTGTAGATAACTTGACAACCACGTGTGTAGCCGTGATGGTCTCTTCTCGGCAGAGTCCGGGAAGTGAACACAGTTTTTGGGTTATGTTTGACGTAAGTAGGAGTTCAGGATCACTTATTGATCATTGCTAGTTTCACGACGGTTCCGCTTGTTCTCTTCTCGCTCTTATTTGCGTATGTTAGCCACCATATATGCTTAGTCGCTGTTGCGGCCTCACCACTTTACCCCTTCCTTTCCCATTAAGCTTTGCTAGTCTTGATACCCATGGTGGGATTGCTGAGTCCTCGTGGCTCACAGTTTACTACAACAACAGTTGCAGGTACAGGTTGTGCGATGTTCTTGACGCGAGAATGATGTTTGCTTGTGCTGGAGTTCTTCTTCTGCTTCTTCTTCGATCAGGGGATAGGTTCCAGGTCGGCAGCCTGGGTTAGCAGGGTGGATGTCATTTGAGTTTCTGTTTGTGTTTCATCCGTAGTGGGATGATGCTCTTATGTATTGTGATGCTGTATTCGTGTGGCATTGTATGCCTTATATATGTATCCCCATCTATTATGTAATGTTGATGTAATGATATCCACCTTGCAAAAGCGTTTCAATATGCGGGTCTATCCTTGGTGGGACCTTCGAGTTCCTTTTGGAAAGGGTCGCATATTGGGCGTGACAAGTTGGTATCAGAGCCTCGACCGACCCTAGGAGCCCCCCTTGATTGATCGTGTAGTTTGGCCGTTGTTGAGTCTAGAAGAAAAATGTTTTCGGAGTCTAGTTATATCGGAGAGTAGGAATTCTTTTTACTCCTCAGCCCCTTCATCGCTCTGGTAAGGAATCTTGACGTATGTGTTTTGAATTACTTCTCTTCCCTTTCAAATTTTTCTTAGGATCACGAGTTGGTTTTCCGATCGTTGTTCCTCAGCTCTTTTCATCCGGTGCATTTCTCGTCAAGTCGACTCGAGCCTCTTCATCGTTGCCAAGTTCAAGCCTCAGTTGTTTTCTTTTCCCACCCGCCCACCCCTTTTTCTTCTCGGAACCAGAGTCCGTAATCGAGTATCCGTCCTACTCGTGTGAAATCTTTGTTTTCTTTCTTCAATGATTTCAACCGGTGATTTCTCTTCAAGATAGTCGTCATTTCCCTCTCCAAGTTGCCTTTG
>NC_041391.1:682025387-682038499 GCF_002162155.2 Triticum dicoccoides
TCTGACTCTCTCTCGACCATCTATCTCATTCGTGCGGAACCTCTTCAGTCTTTCATTAATTGTTTCAACCGGTGAATTCTCATTTTGTTCGACATTCTTCATCTCTTTTCTGGTGGACCCAATTCAAGTTTTCGGGTTAATCATATTATTTTCCTCGGCTCAAGTGTTTTCCTTGCTGGTTTGCATCTCGCCAGTTTATCCTTTCGGAGTGCTCAGGACATCTCAGGAGATTTGTCTGTGTTCCAATTAATTCGAGGTTATCACCTCATTCAAATATTTCAATTGTTCCGGTGCTTCATCTATCTTTTCGTCAATCCTTTTCAATGGTGTTATCTCTTCAGTGGGCCCTAACCCACAGGTCTTTTCCCAGGATCTTACCTGACTCTTCTAATTCCCCAGGAGTTTTTCTCAATTCTTTTTAAGTGTGACGTAAGTATGATTTTCATCAGTCAGATCTTTTCCAAGATCGATTTCAAATCATTTCATTGTTGGCTCAACCCCCCTCGCTTTTCATTCTCCCGGAGTATCTTAGTAATTTTGGTGGTGTTTTCCCGTCGTCATTTGAAGACCGAAGAAGAGTTTTTCCTCTAAATCTTGCCCGTTCTCCCGAAGATTCACGGTTCTAGCTTCATGCCATCCTCTCGAATTATTCCATTTGTCAGATATTCTTTTCATCCATCCGGAGTATTTCAGTAGTTGTTTTTCCGTTTCTTTTCACCGGAGGCCATCGTTCTAGAAGAATTTTTTGTCCTCACATTTCAGTTACCATTATTCAATTATCCCGGTGATTCCTTCAAGTGCTCTTTAATCAGCTCATGATCTCTATGTTCTTTTGTATCTAATCCCCTCGAGCATATTGGTTCTTCTAATTCTTCCGGTGATTATTTCTCTTTCATCAGTCATTTTCGAATTCTTACGGCGGTTCATTCAGATTCTTTTCCTTTGTTATCGTATCAATCCATTCGTTCTTTCAATTCTACCGGTGGTTCATGAAGACCTTCTCAAGTTTTGTGCTATCCCTTCTCAATCCTTTTTCAAGAAGAATAAGTAATATGCAAAAATCCATTGCTTGTCATCAATTGAATTTGATGAAGGATAAGCATACTATAAATCTTATTCTTATTTCATCCAAGTGATTAATCCCTTCCTTCGGAGTTTGTTCTTGATGAATATATTCTAGTTCCAAGTGCTTTCATCTTTTCTTTTCCGGAGTTCAAATTTCCTTGGCCATTTCGTCGGAACCTCCATCTAAATCACCGCAAGGCTTTAATCTTATTATTTCATCCTTCATTATATCTCATCATCCTTATTGTCACCGGAGTTCTTCACGGCGGTCCGTCAGAATTTAATTCATTCTTCAAGAGTTCATCAAGATTTTGTTGGCGGAGTTCAAGTATCTTTTCTTCTCGCGTCTCGAAGCGCAAATAATTCTTCATTTTCTTCTGAAGTGGAGTTTTGCATTTCTTCGTTCTTCTCAGTTATCCAATCATTTCCGTTTGTGGTCGATTATCACCTCATAATTTCTGAGATGTTATCCATAAGTCCACATCAATCTTATTCTTTCATTGTTGATTTTCTCAACAACTCCGTTCAATCCTTCCTTCTAAGTTCTTTCCATTCCATTCTTTTAATTCTTCCGGAGGCAGTGTGTTGTTTATCTCATCAAGTGCCATCCCGTATTGAGAAGTTATTGTTCTATTCTTTCCATTTTCAGTCGGAGTGCTGCCTAAATCCTTTCAGTCTTATTCGTTTCTTATCTCGTTCTAACCGGAGTGGTTTCATAGTCTATCTGATTCCGTGAGCTTTCGATTCTCGTCATTCTCGTCATTCCTCTCTTCTTCTCGAGTGCTCTCGATTCTTTGCTTCTTCTCTTGTGTTCTTGCTTCACCTCTTCCTTTTCTCTTCCATCTCGGTCCTAAGATCTCGGGACGAGATCTCTTGTTAGTGGAGGAGTGTTGTAACGCCCCGGTTTCGATGCGCCAGGTGTCTGTCAGTTATTCGGCGTCGTTGCCATGTCATTTGCTTGCGTGTGGCATTTTGCCATGTCATCATCTGCATTTCATCTGCATGTTTTTCAAAACTTGCATCCGTTCGGGTTCCGCCGGTTCTCTCCGTTGTCCGTTCGGAGTCTAGACACACTCGCACGCGCCCGCGGCACCTCCGAAATATTATTTTATAAGTGGCATAAAAATGTTCTCGGAATGGGTTGCAACTTGTCGTGCGGTCTTATTATAGTGTAGACAGGCCGCCTGCCAAGTTTCGTCGCATTCGGAGTCCATCTGATAGCCCAACCGTTAAATGTATAGCGGTACCATTGCCGATACCTTCGTCGGACGTTTTCGGTCTCCGAAAACCCTGCCGGGCTCCTTTCCTCTTCTCTTCTCTCAGCCCAAGGCCTCTTCTGCACAGCCATCTGCAGCCCACCTAAAACCCCCTCCGCTCCGGACCATCGGATCGAGATCCGATGCCCGAAAACGGATGATGGTTCCCCTAGCCCTAGCCCCCTTGCTATATATAGACCCTTCCTTCCATTTTTGGGCAGCCTAGCCCCTCCCCTACCTCCCAGCCGCAGCCACCCCTCCTCCTCGGAATCAGCGCGCAGCCACCTCCATTTCCACGCCACCCCACTCCAGATCCGCCACTTGGCGAGTTGCCAATGGGCGCGCCACCGCCAGCCGCCGCCTCCACCAACCACCGGGCGCCACTTGGCGTCTCCGTGCCCCAGCCAGCCACTCCTCCGCCGCTGGCCCGCTCCAACCCGTCCGCTGCCCGCCCCGGGCCGATCTGGGCCCAAGGTGCCCGCTCCGCGTTGCCTGCTCCAGGGAGGAGCTCCCTCCCGCGCCTCCAGGGGATCCCGAGCGCTCGTTCCCACCGCCGCCTCACATCTCCCGCCCAGCGACCCCAGCAACCGCACCGGCAAGCGCCAACGCCAGGCCGGAGCCCCGCCTCCTCCTCTCTGTCTTCTCCTCCTCCACTTCTCCTGCTCACCCCGCCAACCCCTTCCTCCCGCAGGTAGCCGCCGCCATCATGGAGATCGCCTTCGCCGGTGACGTCTTCACCCGAACCCAATCGGGATCCACCGGATCTGGTTGCCCCCGGCTGGATCTGCCCATTCCCTCCGCCCCTCGGCCTCCTCCTGGCCTCCCTGCCGCCGCGGCACGCCGCCTCCCCCGCTGCCATGGCCGCCTCCCTCCAGCGTGCTCATATAGGCGCACGAGCAGGAGGACGACCGGGCCTCCATCTCCCATGGGCCCCGCGCCCTCAGCCCACAAGCCGGCCCAGTCTCCGGCCCATCTTCCGGCCCTCCTCCAGCCAGCCTCTTCTCCTCCGTCCTGGGCCGAAGCCCGCTAGGTGAGAACCCACAAAGTCCCGCCCCGGGCAACGTATAGTCATTTAGCGCTCACTTTGTTTTTTTTAAACTACCAAGTCCCTGACATTTTCATGCCCTGTTCGACGTGCTATATCTCAATGCATACTGCTCCGTTTCGTGCGTGTAATATGTCAAACTATTCATCTCAACGAGTACTTCATTTCATTCCATTGCATCATGTTCATTTGAGCTCATCTTGATGCCTGAATCATTGTTGCAAGAGTGCTTCATAATGTTGTCTGCTGTCTGTTAACAGAACATGCATTTTTGTCATTTTTGCCATGATTGATGTGTGCATCCTATGAGGTTGATGTCTACATGTGTTTTGATCTATGATATGTCTTCTTTACAGAGGTGCTTAGCATGTATTTTTGTGATCAATGTGGTGACTAGCACAAGCATGCAAACTAGGCATCGTGATGTTACTGATTTTAGTCCCTGTTCTGCTGTTATTTTTATGTCTTATAAACTTGATGCTACAGAGATATCCATGCTTATTTTGAGATACTTCAGTAAGGATGTTTTGAACATGTGGTTGTCCTCTATACATTCATGCCCCTGGTTGCAATTATGGAGTAGTCTAGAATGTCATTTTCGTGCTCTACTTTTGCTTCAAAATGTTTCCTGGCAGATTGTTTACATGTTATTCAATTTTGCCAAGGGTGTTGTAGTTGATCCATGTACCCTATGATCTTGATATTGCCATGCTTAGCTTCACAAACATGTCTTCTTACTGTTGGTTGGCTTGCCATGCCATGTATTGCTCTGTGGTGAGTGATACAAGCTCATCAACATGCCTTCATAATTCTGTTCCTGCCATGTATGAATCTGTAATATAACTTGCCATGTTTACGTGGGTGCCATCATATTTTCTGATCCTTTTTGGCTCATGGTCAGTAAAGGACTTTTGATCTATGAAATTAGTAGATTCATGCCATTCCTTTGTTTGCCATGATAAGTTCCTGTAACATGTTGTTTGATAGCTCTAAACATTGCAACCTGATGTTATTTTCTGCAAAGTCTGAACTGTTATTATTTGCAATCTTGCCATGTGTGTTTGAGCATGTTCTAGTGATTTCTGGAGATAGTTCAGTGTTCATGTTTTGTTGTGCTTTACCTGTACATCATGTCCATGCCTTTTGGTCTCATGTTGAGATGCTGTAGCATGTTGTTTTGATGCTTGCAATATGCCTAGTTGTTGTTTTGGACAGATTGTTGCTATAACTTGTTTCATGTGTGTGTGTTGAACCGTTGCTCCGTTTTGAGTGTGCTCTATATGAAACTTGCTTGATTTTGCATGTAGCTTCATATTATCATGTCGCATCCTTGTTTTGGTGTGTTTGCTTGATGTTTGGGTGCATTTAGCATCAATGTCATGTTTAACTTGTTTTGCTCATATCTTGTAGGCCATAGCTCCGAACTAAATGAACTTTATATGTAACTTGACTAGAATCTCGTGTAGATCATCTTTGTGCATCTTAACTTGATGTTTAACAACTTGAACATAAGGTTTATTCAGATCTGGCCCAACTTCGAAATTTGCATATGAGGACTTACCAGAATTGTTATATGTTGTTCCCGGCCTCATTTAAACTTGCCTTATCGTGTTATTCTTGTATGCATCATCTCTTGCCAGGAGTAGCTTCATGTAGCTTTGTCATGCATCATGCTTGTTGTGCATCATGTCTTGTCTATGTGTGGTGTGTTTACTATGTTGTGTGCTTCTTCTCGATAGTTCCTGTTTCGTTGCGATCGTGAGGATTCGTTCGTCTACGCTTGGTTCGTCTTCGTGGCTTCATCTTCTTCATGGACTCCTTCTTCTTCCTTGGAGGATTTCAGGCAAGATGACCGCTACCCTGGATCTCACTACTATCATTGCTATGCTAGTTGCTTCGTTCTATCGCTATGCTGCGTTACCTATCTTTTGCTCCTCAAGCCTCCCAAATTGCCATGAACCTCTAACCTTTGACACCCTTCCTAGCAAACCGTTGCTTGGCTATGTTACCGCTTTGCTCAGCCCCTCTTATAGCGTTGTTAGTTGCAGGTGAAGTTGAAGATTGCTCCATGGTGGACAGGATTTTGTTGGGATATCACAATATCTCTTATTTAATTAATGCATCTATATATTTGGTAAAGGGTGGAAGGCTCGTCCTTATGCCTGGTGTTTTGTTCCACTCTTGCCGCCCTAGTTTTTCGTCATACCGGTGTTATATTCCCAGATTTTGCGTTCCTTACGCGGTCGGGTGATTTATGGGACCCCCTTGACAGTTCGCTTTGAATAAAACTCCTCCAGCAAGGCCCAACCTTGGTTTTACCATTTGCCTCACCACCACCTATATTTCCCTTGGGAGTAATTAACCCAAGGGTCATCTTATTTTAGCCCCCCCGGGCCAATGCTTGTCTAAGTGTGTGTCGAAACTAGAGCACCGTGCGGGACCATCCCTTGGCAACTTGGGTTACGTCGGTACCTATACGCTTAGCTTATCCGGTGTTGCCCTGAGAACGAGATATGTGCAGCTCCTATCGGGATTGTCGGCCCATGGGCGGTCTTGCTGGTCTTGTTTTACCATTGTCGAAATGTCTTGTAAACCGGGATTCCGAGTCTGATCGGGTCTTCCTGGGAGAAGGTATATCCTTCGTTGATCGCGAGAGCTTATCATGGGCTAAGTTGGGACACCCCTGCAGGGTATAATCTTTTGAAAGCCATGCCTGCGGTTATAGGCAGATGGGAATTTGTTAATGTCCGGTTGTAGATAACTTGACACCAGATCCGAATTAAAACGCATCAACCGTGTGTGTAGCCGTGATGGTCTCTTCTCGACGGAGTCTGGGAAGTGAACACGGTTTCTGGGTTATGTTTGACGTAAGTAGGAGTTCAGGATCACTTATTGATCATTGCTAGTTTCACGACCGTTCCGCTTGTTCTCTTCTCGCTCTTATTTGCGTATGTTAGCCACCATATATGCTTAGTCGCTGCTGCAGCCTCACCACTTTACCCCTTCCTTTCCCATTAAGCTTTGCTAGTCTTGATACCCATGGTAATGGGATTGCTGAGTCCTCGTGGCTCACAGTTTACTACAACAATAGTTGCAGGTACAGGTTGTGCGATCTTCTTGACGCGAGAGCGATGTTTGCTTGTGCTGGAGTTCTTCTTCTTCTTCTTCTTCGATCAGGGGATAGGTTCCAGGTCGGCAGCCTGGGCTAGCAGGGCGGATGTCGTTTGAATTTCTGTTTGTGTTTCATCCGTAGTCGGATGATGCTCTTATGTATTGTGATGCTGTATTCGTGTGGCATTGTATGCCTTATGTATGTATCCCCATCTATTATGTAATGTTGATGTAATGATATCCACCTTGCAAAAGCGTTTCAATATGCGGGTCTATCCTTAGTGGGACCTTCGTGTTCCTTTTGGATAGGGTCGCATATTGGGCGTGACATATATGTGCGGCCGTGCGTGGAGAGACGTGGGATGAACCCACGTCCAAGTTGGTAGCCCATGATTCGACATCTCAGATCATGGCCCTACCTGTCAAAGACTCTCCGTTCCTGACCGGCAAAAAGAAGCGCATAGGAGTGAGCTTGGCTCGGCTCAATCCCGCAACCCGCGGCGCGGCGCGTCGTGACGAGGCGTGGCATGGCGAGGCGAGCAGAGGAGGAGGAGTGCACGAGGGCTTCTTTTCTTCTCAAGCTCCAATAACATGAGAAAGAGAATCCCTTATAAACCACTCCAACTCTCCTTCCACTAGCATGGTGGGACTAAACTTCCCGCCACCTTGTCATGCCACCTACATGGGCCCTTATAGATTAAATCTGAAATTGTCATATGGGCTCTAGGCCCATCTCATATTTCAACAATCCCCCACCAGATCTCAGGGGGCCACTTTGTCCTTTGTTCCAAACGCTGTTTTGATATACCAGCCTCTTAGTGGAGACCGATTAAGGTTGAGCTCCACCTAGACTAAGTAGTTACACTCCTTCACAACTGAACAATGGACTATGCCTTGAATTGTCAGTTTGGCGTCAAGAAGTTTCACCACAAGTCTCACTGATATGACCCCTCGGGTGGAGCATATTAGTCACACTCCTGGCCTGTTCATGAGCTTGCTAGAGATCACCCCAATCTCATAGACTGTGACCAGCAGTCGGGCTCATATAGGTGTGTTCCTCCAAAGATCGCTCTATAGGATAGCATCTTGCTTATACATATAAGACTTGGAACACATTAAGACAGTAGTTATCCTTCCATACAGTTTCCGAGAGTATTGCATCTCCAACAGAGTGGGTTAGTAAGGTTACTCTCCTCAGTTCACCACTGGCTTGTTTCCCCAGGTCCTACTTCACGGGATCTCCGATCACATAGGTTGGGCTACTACCATGGAAACTTATGTGGGTCTCATACCCATCTCCCTTGATGCGCTATCTATCAAAACACGTGATAGCCCTTTAGTAAAGGGATCTGCCAGATTCTTAGCCGTTTGGATATAATCCAACACTATCACTCCGGAGTTTCTCAATTTTCCGACAGCTTTCAATCTCATTCTTATGTGTTTGTTGGACTTCATGTTGTCCTTTGAACTCTTCACTTTGACAATAACTATTTGATTGTCACAGCTCATAAGGATGGCCGGAACTGGCTTCTCAACCACTTGCAAGTCCATCAACAGATCTTGAAGCCATTCTGCTTCACCACCCGATGTGTCTAATGTTGTTAGTTCTGCTTCCATTATCGATCTTGTTAAGATCGTTTGCTTGCAAGACTTCCAGGAAACAGCACCACCTCCAAGAGTAAACATATACCCTGTTGTGGCCTTCATCTCATCAGCATCAGAGATCCAATTCGCATCACTATACCCTTCAAGTACCGACGGGTATCCGATATAGTGAAGTCCATAGTTCATAGTACCTTTCAGATAGCGCATAACTCTCTCAATAGCATGCCAATGTACATCACCCGGATTGGAAACAAACCGGCTCAGTTTGCTCACAGCAAACGCGATGTCAGGCCTCGTTGCACTTGCTAGTTACATGAGTGAACCAATGATTTGAGAGTATCTCAGTTGATCCTTAGTTGTGCCTTCGAACTTTCGGACCAACACACTAGGATCATATGGTGTTTGAGATGGTTTGCAGTCCGAATATCCAAAGCGACTCAACACCTTCTCAACATAATGGGATTGTAGAAGTGTAATCCCACCCTCATCATCTCTCAATAGCTTGATGTTCAAGATAACATCAGCCACACCAAGGTCCTTCATCTCAAAGTTCTGAGATAGGAAAGACTTAACCTCCCCGATCAACTTGAGATTAGTTCCAAATATTAGTATGTCATCAACATACAAACACAGTATAACTCCTTCGCCGCCACCATAGCGATAGTATACACATTTGTCGGCCTCATTAACAACAAAGCCAACAGATGTCAACGTTTCATTAAACTTGTCATGCCATTGCTTAGGCGCTTGTCTCCGGCCATATAAAGATTTCACCAACTTACACACCTTTCCTTCCTGACCATCTATCACAAAGCCATCAGGTTGTTGCATATAGATTTTCTCCTTTAGCTCTCCGTTCAGGAAAGCCGTCTTAACATCCATCTAATGAATGAGAATACCATGCGAGGCCGCCGACGAGAGTAATACTCGAATGGTGGTCAGTCTGGCCACATGTGAATAAGTGTCGAAGAAATCTTCTTCTTCTTTCTGGGCGTAGCCCTTGGCCACAAGCCTAGCCTTGTACTTTTCTATCGTATCATCGGGCCTAAGCTTCTTCTTGAACACCCACTTACATCCCAATGGTTTGCAACCATAAGGACGCTCAGTAAGCTCCCAAGTCCCGTTAGCCATGATGGAATCCATCTCGCTACGGACCGCATCCTTCCAGTAGTCAGCTTCTGGAGATGCATACGCTTCTGAAATAGAAGTGGGACTATCCTCCACGAGGTATATGAAGAAATCATCACCAAAGGTCTTTACATTTCTTTGTCTCTTGCCCCTACCAAGGGTTTCCTCATTATCCTCCTCAGGATTTTCATCATGTGTTTCTTTATAATATTCCATCGGAATGGCAGGTTCAGGAGTCTCCTTAGATTCCTGTCTAGAAGTGCTCTGTACATCTCTCATGGGGAAAATGTCCTCAAAGAATGTAGCATCCTTAGACTGCATAATTGTACCGACCTTCATGTCAAGTACCTCAGATTTCACTACTAGAAATCTATAGCCAACACTATTCATAGCGTAGCCCAAATTAACACAGTCCATGGTTTTTGGTCCAAGCTTACGCTTTTTGGGGATCGGCACATTTACTTTCGCCAAGCAGTCCCAAGTTCGTAAGTACGAGAGTGTTGTCCTTCTCTCGGTCCACTTATCATAAGGAGTGATCTCGTTATCCTTTGTCGGAAGACTCGGAGCTTTATTCAGGACACGACAAGATGTCATTATAGCCTCCCCCCACCATGCCTTGGATAAACCCGACGTATCTAACATGGCGTTAACCAAATCAGTTAGAGTACAGTTTTTCCGCTCGGCAACCCCGTTTGACTGGGGTGATGTCAGGACCCCGACTCAATGCCACATCGATCTAGCATGTAACACCTCATATCACTTTGCGGCCTCATGCACGGTATCCCCACGGGTGTCGTCTTACCTTTTCCCGGGACCGTTTGCGCCTTTTGGCACACGTATATGATGGTGTCGCTAGCATCCATATGATAAGGAGCCCGGGCTGACATGGCTAGTCGTAAACCCAAAGTGGCACTAACTTACAGGGACAGGCATCCATGACCCAGCATCGAACGTGTCGGTCACCAGCGAGTGAATCCAGGCTGTAGCACTGGGCTAACAGTACTCCGGTAAACTGGGCTGTAGCGGGCTAACAGGACTCCGGTGTTCATCGCGTGACATTTCCCCGAAGGGACAGACACAGGAACAAAGAAGGACACATGCCGGCCAGCCTAAGTGTTCCGGAGCAGTAGCAAGCTACCAGGGCTCAGTGGAAGCACTAGGAGACATTTCCCGGTAAGAGAGATACTAAGGATAAACAACTAGAAAGTCAGATCCCACACATAGCAATACACATTACACGTACGCATAACATGCAAGTATGTGTTGTACAACATGGCATCACAACATAACTCAACAACTCATATAGGTAAGGCTCAAAGAGCCATCATCGCATTTATTGCAAACAGGGGTCACAAGACCCATCATTCATAGCATACAAACAACAAGCGGAAGCATTACATGTCTGAGTACAGACATCTACAAATGGAAAAGGCTGAAGAGCCTGACTATCTACAACATCCGATCAAGATCGTAGCTGAGGTACAAGCTACTCATCGAAGTCCACGAGAACACTAGTAAGACCGAAGTCTCCGCTGCAAAAAACATAAATAAAGCAACATGAGTACAAAGGTACTCAGCAAGACTTACATCAGATCCTATCATACATGCATTTGTATCAAGAGGGTAATGTGGGGTTTAGTTGCAGCAAGCCAGCTTTGACTCTGTGGCTATCCTATTCTACGACTACCAGAACTTCTTTGAGGTGATATGGCGCACACGAGTCCACTAATCACCACACAATACACAACTATGGATTCATCCCCGTCTCCCTACGAGAAGGCCATCCATAGCACTCACACTTGTCTTGAGAATTTTAGAGTATCCACTTCAAGTTGTCTATGTACCATGTAAGCATCCAAGAAGTCCATAACCGCGGACCCGGCTATTCGAATAGATCATGTTAACCCTGCAGGGGTGTACTTCTTCACACACGCTCTCGCCACTTACCGCCATATACACGTCATGTATCTCGGCAACCTTCAAGCGGAAGCCTGGCGAGGGTGTCGACCACGACCTGACTAACCACACAAGACTCTAGCCCAGGTTTATCGCCTATTTGGGTTCCATCCACAAGGAGATCCGGCCGGGCTTTCGCTCACGGCCCCAAACGATGTGTGCAGGGTTCCCAAGCCGACCATCCGGGTGCCAATCGGTATACCAGGCCACGTGTGCCTAGTCTGTCCCAAGCCCACCCTGCCGGGTGCCACTTGGTAGAAAAATAGCACTACCTACAAACACCAGAAACTAGTTGCTACTCCTGGACAGAGACCAAGTTGGTTAATAAGTCGAGAGAGTCAATTAAGGATCCCAATGTGTGGTAGTATCGAGTCATTGGACAACATACATAGAACTCAGTGCTTAAGGACGGTTCCAGTGAGACAACCCACCATGTACTCCTACATGGCCTCTCACCGCTACCTTTACCAAATCGTGTTCACACACTTCACTCTCAGCATCAGAACATATCGTAACACTCCAATTCATTCCCAATGAATCATACCTGACGCAACTCTAAGAAATAGCAGGCATAGCATGGTAGGAACACAACATGGCTCAAACAACTCCTACACATGCTAGTGGGTTTCAACTATTTACTGTGGCAATGACAGGTCATGCAGAGGAATGGGTTCAACTACCACAGCACAAAGTAGCAGATGAATCATTGTTGTCCTAATGCAATAACTGAGAGCAGGAGCGAGAGAGTAGGATTGTATCAGAATGAACAAGGGGGTTTGCTTGCCTGGTAAATCAACAAGGGAGGCACTGCTTCACAGACAGGTACTCTGGAACGTCTCCGGAGCAGGACCTATCAAGAAGGAACGGTGCTGGCAATCAATACACAATCATATGCAACAATATTATGCATGAACATGGCATGTAGATGTCATGCTGTTTGAGCTAATGCAACTAGTATTCAATTTGAATGAAGTCCATTTGAACCAAAGGTTCAAATGCATCTCCAAAATAAGCTCTTTATATAAGCCATTATAGTGTTTCACTTATACAGTAATTATAAGTTGTTTTATCATGCATGAAACTGGTACAAATGGATAGATTGCATTTTTCTAATAATTTTTCATATATAATTTATTTCAATCTGAGCTACGGTTGAATTGATATGAATTTTTGAAGTTTTGAATATTTTCTGGAATTTCCTGATTTATTTTAATTCCAGAAAATATATTATTGCGCCAGCATGACGTCAGCACGACGTCAGCAGTCAACTGCGGCTGACTGGGGACAAACCTGACGTGTGGGGTCCACACGTCAGTGTCATAGTTAGTTAACAGGGGGGTTAATTCTAATCTAACTTAGATTAGTGGCGCTGGTGCCCACTGTCAGTGCCAGGGGTTAGATTAGGTGGTGATTAGCTAATCACCTGGCCGACAGGACCCACCCGTCAGGCCGGCGAGGTCGTCGACGGCGACCTCAGGACGCGGCGGCGTCCGCGTTATAGGCCATGGGGGCGGCGGCTAAGGGCACTGGGGCGTAGCCCGGGCTCGTCCGCATCCAGGGGAGCAGACGGGAAGCCGCGGGGGCGCCGGAGCTTGCCGGAGCGGGCTCGCGGCGGTGGCCGGAGCTCGGCTCAAGCGGGCGCGCAGCTATGGCGCACAGGGAGGCAGGAGAGGAGGGGGAACCGACGCGGGAGAGCTCACAGGGGACCGGAAGAGGCAACGACGAGCTCGGGGAAGGCGCTGACGGCGGCGAGCGGCGACGGAGATCCACGGCGGCCAGAGGTGAAGAAGGCGATGGCGATGGTGTTGAAGGGCGCTACAGCTTGTTTGGCTCGTCGGAGAGAACGAGGGAGACACAGCGGAGCTTCTGGGCACGACGGAGGGGCGAGGGGACGGCAGGGAGCGCATCGGCGGTGAGCTGTGGCGGCGGCAGCGCTTCGGGCGCGG
>NC_041391.1:682038819-682085292 GCF_002162155.2 Triticum dicoccoides
GAGAGAGTGGGGGGGGGGACCGGGGCGGCGCGTGGCGACGTTCGGGGCATCCAGACGAGGAGGGGAGAGGGCAGGCAGACAGGGAGGGAGGAGGTGGCCGGGCGCGTGGCCGCGGCCGGCTGTGGCGCGGGCACGCAGCTGCTTGGCGAGGGGGAGAAGACGATAGAGGAGGAGGCGGGCTGGGCCAGCTGCTGGACTGCGCGGTGCCGGGCCAGCACAGGAGCTGGGCCGCAGGTAGGTCCAGGTAAGGTTTTTTCCCCTTTTTGTTTTCTTTTTCTATTTTCTGACATTTTTTTGGTTTAAAAAAATACTAAACCATTTTATTTTCTTATGCCAATTTTTATAGAAGCTAGTTATATTATTCCAGAGCTCCTTTATAAATGGCATAATTTTTGGACAATATTTTATATATATATAACAATATATATCCAAAGCAAATAATTACTGCATTAATTCCAAATGCCCAAAATAAATACTTATGAGGTCCTAAAAATATTGGTTTGATTTCTATCTCTGTCCAATATTTTCAGAGAGCAACATGAGCATTTTCTTGGACCTTTTTGGAACAATTTTTATTTGGGTCATTTCCAAAAATGATTCTGAGGGTTTCACAAATCCCCATTTCAAATTTAAATGGAATTTAAACATGATGCACACATGACTAGCTAGCCTTGAGCATACCAGAACTAGGGATGTGACAACTCGCCCCCACTTGAAAGAATCTCGTCCCGAGATTCAGGGGTCGACGGAAAAAAGGTGGGGTACTCCAATCGAAGACGATCTTCTCGCTCCCAAGTAGCTTCTCTCTCGGAATGATGAGACCACTGAACCTTGAGAAAGTTGATGTTCTGACGTCGAGTAACACGCTCTGCTTGATCAAGAATGCGAACCGGGTACTCTCGGTATGTGAGGTTATCTTGGAGATCAAGCGTTTCGTGGTCCACTCCGCGGATGGGATCCGAGAAGCAAGGCCTGAGTTGAGAGACGTGGAAGACATCATGATCTCAAGAAAGATGCGGGGGTAGTTCCAACTGGTAGGCAACCTCTCCTCGTTTAGCGAGAATGCGAAAGGGACCAATGTAACGAGGAGCCAACTTGCCCTTGATACCGAAACGATGGGTACTCTTCATGGGAGTAACCCGAAGATAAGCTTTGTCACCAATTTCATAAGTCATATCCTTATGATGGTGGTCATACTGACTCTTCTGACGAGACTGGGCTGTTTTCAAATTCTCACGAATGATGCGAACTTGCTCTTCTGCCTCCTGGATCATGTCCGGTCCAAAGAATTGTCTTTCACCGGTTTCTGACCAGTTCAAAGGTGTTCGACATCTTCGTCCATAGAGAACCTCAAAAGGAGCTTTCTTGAGGCTGGATTGATAGCTATTGTTATAAGCAAACTCGGCGAAAGGAAGACATTTCTCCCAATCCATACCGAATGAGATAACGCAAGCTCTAAGCATGTCTTCGAGAATTTGGTTGACCCTTTCCACCTGACCACTCGACTGAGGGTGGAAAGCAGTACTGAAGGAAAGATGGGTTCCCATGGCAGTTTGGAAACTCTCCCAGAAATGAGAAGTGAAAAGACTGCCACGGTCTGAATTGATCTCTAGTGGAACACCATGAAGTGACACTATTCGAGAAATATATAAGTCAGCGAGCTGACTAGCAGTGATACTCTCTCGAACAGGTAGGAACTGAGCCACTTTGGAAAGACGATCAACGACTACGAAGATAGCGTTATTCCCTCTCTTGGTCCTGGGAAAGCCGGTGATGAAGTCCATACCAACTTTATCCCATTTCCATTCAGGAATAGCTAAAGGCTGAAGGGTGCCAGCAGGCCTCTAATGCTCTGCCTTAACACGACGGCAAACGTCACAGTTAGCAATAAACTGAGCGATTTCTCTCTTCATCCTAGTCCACCAGAACCTCTGGCGTAGGTCCTGATACATCTTAGTACTACCGGGATGAATCGTGAGAGGAGATTCATGCGCCTCCTTAAGAATCAATTGCCGAAGATGTTGCTTCTTGGGGACCACCAGGCGGTTCCCAAAGAAAACGACACCTTGATTATCTATAGAGAAACTACCAGCAATACCCTTGGCAATGTTTCTCTTGATCCGGGTAATCCCCATATCATATTGCTGACTAGTTATGATCTGATCCTCAAGAGTAGGTTTCTCCACCAAGGTAGAAAGGAATCCGTGAGGAGCAATGTGAAGATTAAGCTTACAGAATTCCTCATGGAGAAGTGGTTGGCCTTGCTGCAACATGAGATTGTTGCAATAGGATTTACGGCTTAATGCATCAGCCATGACATTGGCTTTGCCTGGGGTGTAGGTAATCCCTCGATCATAATCTGTGATCAACTCCAACCAACGTCTTTGCCTAAGGTTCAGATCCGGTTGGGTGAAGATATACTTGAGACTCTGGTGATCGGTGTAGATCTCGCAACGTTTACCAAGGAGGTAATGTCGCCAGGTCTTGAGGGCATAGACTACGGCTGCAAGCTCTAGATCATGTGTGGGATAATTCTCCTCATGTGGATGCAATTGTCGAGATGCATAGGCAATCACATGACGATCCTGCATAAGAATGCAACCTAGTCCCTGTCGTGAGGCATCATAGTAGATAACAAAGTCTTTAGTGAAATCCGGTGGCACAAGTATGGGAGCAGAAGTCAGGCGTCTTTTCAGTTCCTGAAAACTGTACTCACACTGTGGCAACCACTCAAACTTTTTATCTTTCTTGAGAAGTTCCGTGAGGGGTTTGGCTACTTTGGAGAAGTTTTCAACAAAGCGGCGACAATAGCTGGCTAGACCAAGGAAACTCCTAACTTGTTTAACGGTTTCAGGTGGAGTCCAATCGAGAACGGCCTTAACTCTCTCGAGGTTGACAGCAGTGCCCTTACCAGAGATTACGTGGCCTAGGTAGGTCACTTCTGGCAACCAAAATTCGCACTTGGAGAACTTGGCATATAGGCGGTGCTCTCTGAGTTTTTCTAACACGAGTCTAAGATGTTCGGCAGGCTCTTCCTCGTTCTTCAAGTAAAGAAGAATATCATCGAGGTAAACCACGATGAACTTATCTAAGTACTCCATGAAGTTCGAGTTCATCAAGCGGGAGAAAGTGGCTGGGGCGTTGGTTAGGCTGAAGGACATGACGGTGTACTCGTACTGGCCATAATGAGTGACAAAAGTCGTCTTAGGAATGTCCCCATTTCTGATCTTGATTTGGTGGTAGCCTAACCTCAAATCCATCTTGGAGAAGACTGAGGATCCAGCGAGCTGATCATACAGGTCGTTGATCCTGGAGAGCGGATACTTGTTCTTTATCGTGACCAAATTAACGGGGCGATAATCTACAACCATCCAGTCCGTACCATCCTTCTTCTTGACGAAGAGGACGGGGCAAGCCCAAGGAGAAGAACTAGGATGGATGAAACCCTTTTGCAAGGACTCATCAAGTTGTTTCTTAAGCTCGGCTAGTTCTAAGGGTGCCATCTTGTAAGGTCTCCTGGAGATTGGAGCAGTTCCTGGGATAAGATCTATGACGAACTCTACATCTCTGTCAGGTGGAACACCTGGCAGTTCCTCTGGAAAGACATCCGGAAAGTCACGGACTACCGGGATATCCTCAAGGTCAGGGAGAGGGCTGGCATTAAGAGAATAGAGTTGGCGCTTCGCAACTCTAATGGAGACAGTGACTATCTTGCCAGATGGGTGTGTAAGCTGAACGGACCTGGTGTAACAATCAATCTTGGCATAATGACCTTTCATCCAGTCCATACCCAAGATGATGTTAATATCTGAAGACTTGAGAGCTACAAGTGATGCAAGAAATACAAGTCTATCAACAAGGATTTCATTGCCATGGCTGATTCTGGTGGTCTGCCATCTAGACCCTGGGGTTTGGATTTCAAGCGAAGTTGGCATATCACAAAATGACATGTCGTGCAAACGAGCATAGCCTTCAGAAACGAAGGAGTGAGATGCTCCAGTATCGACTAGAACCGATGCTGGATGACAATTGACAAGGAGTGTACCAAGAACGACATCCGGATCATCATGAGCGTCTTTAGCTGAGACGTGATGTACACGTCCACGTTCAGTGGGGGCTGACTTGACACTGATCATCTTGCGTGATGGCTTAACACAACCAATGGTCTTCTCGGGCTGGGGTGGAGCATAACTGGCCTGAGGGCAGTCACGTGCATAGTGTCCTGGCTTCCCGCATGTGAAGCAAGTCCCTGAAGTTGGACGTGGACCCGCACTGACAAGCGGTCTACCAATAGGCCTGGTTGGAACATACGACTGAGCTGGGGGAGGCACCACATAAGATGGCCTCGGTGCATATCCGGAAGGAAGAGCGGAGTTTGGAACCCAAATCCGGCGCTTTTGAGAACCAGAACCGGAGGAAGATCCCAAATCACGGGTGTGCTTACGAGACTCCTCGTAAGTGAGCTGAGCTGTCTCTGCATTAATGGACTTGTTCACAAGAGCTTGGAATGTATCACAATGATGCAGGTGGAGATCACGATGCAACTTGGGGTTGAGACCCTTCCGGAACCTAGCCTGCTTCCTGGCGTCCGTGGACACTTCTTCTGTGGCATAGCGGGCGAGGTTCTCAAACTCTCTACTGTAAGCATCAACAGCCATCTTACCCTGGGTGAAACTACAGAACTCTTCTCTCTTGCGATCGATGAGGGCTTCAGGAATGTGATGCTCGCGAAAAGCCTCAGTGAAATCTCTCCAGGTAGGAATCTAACCAGCTGGAAGCATAGCCTCATAGTTCTGCCACCAAAGACTAGCAGGACCTTCCAGGTGGTACGTGGCATAGGTGACCTTGTCATCTTCAGCTACGTTCGCGAAACGCAGCTTATGAGTGATGCTACGGAGCCAGTCATCTGCATCGAGTGGCTCGATGGAATGATGAAAGGTAGGTGGGTGCAAGCGGATGAAGTCATGAATGGTCGCAGACTTATTGGACCGATGTGCGGTGTTCTCCTCGATACGTGCCAACAAGCGGTTAGACTCATGCTTGTTCCTCTCCATCTCTAACATGAACTCTGTCAACGAAGGCTGCTCGGGAGGATCCTCATCCCTACCATCTCCATGGTTCTGGCTACGAGCAACAGAACTTCGCTTAGCTGATGACATCCTGAGAAACGAAACCAAGGACGGAATCAGCATCAACTATAGGCTATAGAATGTAGGACAAAGAAATTAGTAACTCTCGAACTCCTAGGGCAATTCCGGCAGCATAACGGCAGTAAAATGCTCAGAATGAGACATCCTGCCAAAATTGGGGTAGTAACATACTCATCATCATCACTCAAGGTTCTGGGATAGTACTAAACAAACTACATTGGAAGTACTCGAAAACTGGAATATGACTCTGATCAACCAATCCTATGGGACTACGGAGTAGTAACACGTGATCCTGATAGACGGAAGAGAAGCCTAGTTCCTTAACCCCGTTAGGAAAGATAGGATGACTCAGATCAGAAGGCCATGAGGTATAAGGAGTAAAAAGAGCCTTACTTTCCTTCCCACAATCAATTCCCTTACATAACTAAAGAATTTCTAGACTCAACTTCGACCAGTTTGGCTTGGTAATCCAACAGGCAGTCAGGCTCTGATACCAAAGCTGTCAGGACCCCGACTCAATGCCACATCGATCTAGCATGTAACACCTCATATCACTTTGCGGCCTCACGCACGGTATCCCCACGGGTGTCGCCTTACCTTTGCCCAGGACCGTTTGCGCCTTTTGGCACACGTATATGATGGTGTCGCTAGCATCCATATGACAAGGAGCCCGGGCTGACATGGCTAGTCGCAAACCCAAAGTGGCACTAACTTACAGGGACAGGCATCCATGACCCAGCATCGAACGTGTCGGTCATCAGCGAGTGAATCCAGGTTGTAGCACTGGGCTAACAGGACTCCGGTGAACCGGGCTGTAGCAGGCTAACAGGACTCCGGTGTTCATCGCGTGACATTTCCCCAAAGGGACAGACACAGGAACAAAGAAGGACACATGCCGGCCAGCCTAAGTGTTTCGGAGCAGTAGCAAGCTACCAGCGCTCAGTGGAAGCACTAGGAGACATTTTCCGGTAAGAGAGACTACTAAGGATAAACAACTAGAAAGTCAGATCCCACACATAGCAATACACATTACACGTACGCATAACATGCAAGTATGTGCTGTACAACATGGCATCACAACATAACTCAACAACTCATATAGATAAGGCTCAAAGAGCCATCATAGCATTTATTGCAAACAGGGGTCACAAGACCCATCATTCAGAGCATACAAACAACAAGCGGAAGCATTACATGTCTGAGTACAGACATCTACAAATGGAAAAGGCTGAAGAGCCTGACTATCTACAACATCCGATCAAGATCGTAGCTGAGGTACAAGCTACTCGTCGAAGTCCACGAGAACAGTAGTAAGTCCGAAGTCTCCGCTGCAAAAAACATAAATAAAGCAACATGTGTACAAAGGTACTCAGCAAGACTTACATAAGATCCTATCATACATGAATTTGTATCAAGAGGGTAATGTGGGGTTTAGTTGCAGCAAGCCAGCTTTGACTCTGTGGCTATCCTATTCTACGACTACCAGAACTTCTTTGAGGTGATATGGCGCACACGAGTCCACTAATCACCACACAATACACAACTATGGATTCATCCCCGTCTCCCTACGAGAAGGCCATCCATAGCACTCACACTTGTCTTGAGAATTTTAGAGTATCCACTTCAAGTTGTCTATGTACCATGTAAGCATCCAAGAAGTCCATAACCGCGGACCCGGCTATTCGAATAGATCATGTTAACCCTGCAGGGGTGTACTTCTTCACACAAGCTCTCGCCACTTACCGCCATATACACGTCATGTATCTCGGCAACCTTCAAGCGGAAGCCTGGCGAGGGTGTCGGCCACGACCTGACTAACCACACAAGACTCTAGCCCAGGTTTATCGCCTATTCGGGTTCCATCCGCAAGGAGATCCGGCCGGGGTTTCGCTCACGGCCCCAAATGATGTGTGCAGGGTTCCCGAGCCCACCATCCGGGTGCCACTCGGTACACCAGGCCACGTGTGCCTAGTCTGTCCCAAGCCCACCCTGCCGGGTGCCACTTTGTAGAAAAATAGCACTACCTACAAACACCAGAAACTAGTTGCGACTCCTGGACAGAGACCAAGTTGGTTAATAAGTCGAGAGAGTCAATTAAGGATCCCAATGTGTGGTAGTATCGAGTCATTGGACAACATACATAGAACTCAGTGCTTAAGGACGGTTCCAGTGAGACAACCCACCATGTACTCCTACATGGCCTCTCACCGCTACCTTTACCAAATCGTGTTCACACACTTCACTCTCAGCATCAGAACATATCGTAACACTCCAATTCATTCCCAATGAATCAGACCTGACGCAACTCTAAGCAATAGCCGGCATAGCATGGTAGGAACACAACATGGCTCAAACAACTCCTACATATGCTAGTGGGTTTCAACTATTTACTGTGGCAATGACAGGTCATGCAGAGGAATGGGTTCAACTACCGCAGCACAAAGTAGCAGATGAATCGTTGTTGTCCTAATGCAATAACTGAGAGCAGGAGCGAGAGAGTAGGATTGTATCGGAATGAACAAGGGGGTTTGCTTGCCTGGTAAATCAACAAGGGAGGCACTGCTTCACAGACAGGTACTCTGGAACGTCTTCGGAGCAGGACCTATCGAGAAGGAACGGTGCCGGCAAACAATACACAATCATATGCAACAATATGATGCATGAACATGGCATGTAGATGTGATGCTGTTTGAGCTATGCAACTAGTATTCAATTTAAATGAAGTCCATTTGAACCAAAGGTTCAAATGCATCTCCAAAATAAGCTCTTTATATAAGCCATTATAGTGTTTCACTTATACAGCAAGTATAAGTTGTTTTATCATGCATGAAACTGGTACAGATGGATAGATTGCATTTTTCTGATAATTTTTTATATATAATTTATTTCAATCTGAGCTACGGTTGAATTGATATGAATTTTTGAAGTTTTGAACATTTTCTGGAATTTCCTGATTTATTTTAAATCCAGAAAATATATTATTGCGCCAGCATGACGTCAGCACGACGTCAGCAGTCAACTGCGGCTGACTGGGGTCAAACCTGACGTGTGAGGTCCACACGTCAGTGTCACAGTTAGTTAACAGGGGGGTTAATTCTAATCTAACTTAGATTAGTGGCGCTCGGGCCCACTGTCAGTGTCAGGGGTTAGATTAGGTGGTGATTAGCTTAAGCTAATCACCTGGCCGACAGGGCCCACCCGTCAGGCCGGCGAGGTCATCGGCGGCGACCTTAGGACGCGGCGGCGTCCGCGTTACAGGCCACGGGGGCGGCGGCTAAGGGCACCGGGGCGTAGCCCGGGCTCATCCGCATCCAGGGGAGCAGACGGGAAGCCGCGGGGGCGCCGGAGCTCGCCGGAGCGGGGCTCGCGGCGGCGGCCGGAGCTCGGCGCACGGGGAGGCAGGAGAGGAGGGGGAACCGACGCGGGAGAGCTCACAGGGGACCGGAAGAGGCGACGACGAGCTCGGGGAAGGCGCTGACGGCGGCGAGCGGCGACGGAGATCCACGGCGGCCGGAGGTGAAGAAGGCGACGGCGACGGCGTTGCAGGGCACTACAGCTTGTTTGGCTCGTCGGAGAGAACGAGGGAGACACAACGGAGCTTCTGGGCACGACGGAGGGGCGAGGGGACGGCGGGGAGCGCATCGGCGGTGAGCTGCGGCGGCGGCAGCGCTTCGAGCGCGGGGAGAGGGAGAGGTCCAGGGGAGGGGGGAGAGCGAGAGAGAGTGGGGGGAGGACCGGGGCAGCGCGTGGCGACGTTCGGGGCATCCAGACGAGGAGGGGAGAGGGCAGGCAGACAGGGAGGGAGGAGGTGGCCGGGCGCGTGGCTGCGACCGACTGTGGCGCGGGCACGCAGCTGCTTGGCGAGGGGGATAAGACGACAGAGGAGGAGGCGGGCTGGGCCAGCTGCTGGGCTGCGCGGTGCCGGGCCAGCACATGAGCTGGGCCGCAGGTAGGTCCAGGTAAGGTTTTTTCCCCTTTTTGTTTTCTTTTTCTATTTTCTGACATTTGTTTGGTTTAAAAAAATACTAAACCATTTTATTTTCTTATGCCAATTTTTATAGAAGCTAGTTATATTATTCCAGAGCTCCTTTATAAATGGCATAATTTTTGGACAATATTTTATATATATAACAATATATATCCAAAGCAAATAATTACTGCATTAATTCCAAATGCCCAAAATAAATACTTATGAGGTCCTAAAAATATTGGTTTGATTTCTATCTCTGTCCAATATTTTCAGAGAGCAACATGAACATTTTCTTGGACCTTTTTGGAACAATTTTTATTTGGGTCATTTCCAAAAATGATTCTAAGGGTTTCACAAATCCCCATTTCAAATTTAAATGGAATTTAAACATGATGCACACATGACTAGCTAGCCTTGAGCATACCAGAACTAGGGATGTGACAGGTGAGTAGGGAGGCATCCTCTCGTGAATAATACCGTGTTCCGCACAGAAGGCTTCAAACTCTTTCGAGAAGTACTCTCCACCACGATCTGACCGGACTCGTTTAATTTTCTTTTCGAGTTGATTCTCAACTTCTGCCTTATAGATTTTAAAGTAGTGTATAGCCTTATCTTTGGTATTTAACAGATACACATAGCAATATCTAGTGGAATCATCTATCAAAGTCATGAAATATTTCTTTCCACCTTTAGTCAACACACCATTCATCTCACAAAGATCAGAATGTATGAGGTCAAGTGGCGCCAAGTGTCTCTCCTCTGCTGCCTTGTGAGGCTTGCGAGGTTGCTTAGATTGCACACACGAATGGCACTTAGAACCTTTGGCTAAAGTGAAACTCGGGATTAAATTCGATTTTGCTAGCCGCGTCATAACACCGAAACTAATGTGACAAAGACGTGAATGCCAAACTTCAGATTCATTAACACTCAAATGAATATTGTTCACGACTTTATTACATAGATCTGTAAGAGAAAGGCGGAACATGCCTCCGCATTCATAACCCTTTCCAACAAATAGTCCATATTTCATAACAACTAATTTATTAGACTCGAATACCAACTTAAACCCTTCTCTACATAGAAGGGAGCCACTAACGAGGTTCTTCTTGATGGCGTGTACATGTTGCACATTCTTCAGCTGCATGATCCTTCCCGAAGTAAACTTCAGATCGACCGTGCTAACACCAAGAACAGAAGCACTCGCGCCAGTCCCCATCAGTACGGACCCGTGACATGTGGTCTGGTAAGAAGAAAACAATGAAATGTCAGCACACACATGAACACCTGCACCTGTGTCGACCCACCAATCGGTGGACGGCCAAACTGAAAATACAGCAAATAAATTACCGTACCCAGATGCACCACTCTCATTGTTGCTCACAATAATATTGACAGACTTGGAGTCCTGCCCTTGCTTCTTGTACTTTTTTGGACACTTGTTAGCCCAATGTTCAACCGAACCACAAGTAAAGCAGGCCTCATCCTTCTTGTTCTTCTTGAAGGTCTTCTGCCCTTCTTAAAGTCGACATTCTGTTGGACACCGTTCTTTCCCTTGGGCTTGTGGGAATTGGAGTTCTTCTGATGTACCATATTGGCCACAAAAGTTCCTTCGACCCCTTTTCCATGCGAGTCCTTTTCCCTTGAATTCTGCTCAACACTCAGATGGCCAATGACATCCTCCACAGAGAATTCACGCCTTTTTGTTGAAAGTTTGAGGGAACTTTTCTAAATGATGCAATGGACTTAGGCACATTTTATGCGTTTGATCTTTTTTTATCTAGATGATGACACTCTAAACAATATTTCTTCCAAACAAAATTCCCTATCATCAAAATATACTGTGTTTCCATAAACATTCTCATGTTTCTAAATATCAAATTATTTGTTAGTGATTCCTGCAGCAACACGCGGGGTATCATAGTAAAGTAAGTTATTGGGAACAAAGGAGTTAGTCTCACTATTTTCGTATAAGTGATTCATGATTCTCATCTATTATTTCTTAGCAACATAATCATATGAAAAACAAGAGATAAAAGTTACACCTTAAAAATGTATCTGATTTTTGTTCTTTTATTTGACAGAAATAGATAGTTGACGCTTTCGGCACAGTAAAGATGATAGCTTGCATTTGCAAGGGCGCTATGCTAGTCTCAATAGTAATCACAAGCAAAATACTTGCATGTCTTACATGACAAAACTTTGCAGCAAGATAAACATTATGGCATATATGTATCTTCATATACGTCTGCTTTACAAATTTTCAAGTGTCTAGAATCAAGAAATCCCACATCACAACTACAAGTCCACATTCCATGTCGCACCTACTGAAATGATTATTCAAATAATAAAGATGATTATGTAGATTTATTATTAGACAGTAGTCTGAACATGATCATGCATCACTTTAAATATTTGACGTTGTGGTGCCCTTGTACCGCCTTGGTCTTGTGCTAATATATATGGTCCACTGTACGTTCATCTCAGAACATCCGGAAATCTTCTCAACTTTGGTCCATTCCCCAGGCGTTTTGGCTTTATATCCTATATATGTTAACAAATGAAATATCATGCACTGGAGTTCTAAATAAAAATACTCATAACACTGAAAAAACCTATGAATGAAGGAGATACTCTACCAGTGACACGTTCCACTTCCTACTACACGGACTAAGCTTTGCCACTGACATGCATGCTGGTTATTTTCGCTGCTAGACCTGATGCTTCAAGTGATATTGGTCAATATCACTTCTCTTGCCGACATGCACCGGTCAAGATCATTTTTTCTTAGGCAACAAGATTATTTGCAACAGAAACATGGGTAGTCTATATACAATTATACACATACTACTACTAGTTCATCTTAGTACTGATTAGACTGATGTTTCCATTGAGTAACTGGGTACATATTTAGGATGCAAACCAAACCTAGCAGTATCAACACTGATATGATGTGATACAAAAAACCTCTACTACACACATATCTCTACTAACTGTCAATGCACACCACTATTTGGTTTCCTCAAAAAAAATGTTGCACAAAAGACTTAAGGTATATACACGATTAGACAAAGGCATCAACCACAACCTTGTTATATTTGTATTAAGAAGATGAAAAATATAAGGCGCAAGAATTAACAGATATGATGACCAGAAGACAGTGTGTTTGAGCTATTGCAGGATACCTGGTCGAATATCGCTGTAGGTATGGCAAGTGTCGCCACTGCATTAGGGGCGTCTACTATTCCAGATATCCTACCTTCACATGGACAGCATGACAGTAAAATATAGACCTGCATACAACCCAAAGTTAAGAACTTTTGGTAATATCACTCTCACATGATATAGACCTGCATATAATCCAAAATACATTGTTGTAGTTAATAATCCTAGTGCCTACCTGCTCCTTGGAGTACCCAAATCTAGAAAGGTACTCAATGGCGTTGAGAACTGCACGCTTGTAGGCAACTGATGCATCAAGGAAATGTTGTTTCCCCGACTCATCCACGCTGATGCCCTCGAAGACTAACCATTCCGAGAAACGCGGCTCCACCGGACCTATCTCAAAGATAGGATTTACATGAAGTGGTGTTGGACCAACAGGAGTCAAGTATTCCTTCATGCCACCTCTTATAATTTCACACCTACATAAAATAAATCATTAGAGCTTCACAAGCACACCACAAGAAGTGAATCACATAGGCAATTCTTTTGTTATGCAACTAGCAAATTCAGCAACTCCTGTAAGGTTAATCAACTAAGAATTGCAGTTTGTTAGGTACAATATGAATTAACAATGTTGTTAGAAATATAGCTATATGCACTAGTATCTATTTATCTCTGCCCATCTGGATCTTACAGGTCTCAAGCAAGCAGCTGTTAAGATGCTTCCTGCTACTGTGCCAGCCTAGTTTCTTGATGACGAATGGTGAAACTTAACAATGGGAATTTCTATTACATTAATGGATCTGGCCATCTGGGTTGTCCAGCAAACAACTACTCCTATGAGACACCAGTCACATTTAAAACATAGTATAATGTAACAAGTATTGAAAAGTGTAGAAAAGAGCAAATTAAGGAAATTACTTTAGCTCAAGGAATCCACTCATTTCTATTGCTCCACAAAATGAGACTTCACCATCACCTTGGGAGAAGTGCATATCACCAGTACTCAAATTTGCTCCTTCAACAAATACTGGTAGATAAACTTTGGAACCTCTGCTTAGATTCTTTATGTCACAGTTACCCCCATTCTCTCTTCCAGGAATCGTTCTTGCTGCTTCATTTGCAATTTTTTACCATTCAGCAGTCCCTTCTTGCATCTGCAGAACATTGCACGCATTGTGAACTTAGCTCTCTGACAATACATAAACAAAGTATCGATGAACACGGGGCTTGGGATTGTTTGGATTGCTAATTATATGAACCTGATCACTGGCAATTTAATTTTATTGAGTATATTCTTTCAATCTGTTCAGTCTACATCTGCCAGCGGTGGAGATATCTTTTGTTGTTAACTTTTCTCCAACCGTTCTTTGACTCCGTGTCGTGGTGGTTAGCTAGACTTGGTCTGTCATCTCTGTAAGGAGTGATTATTAGAGGATTATAGATCTTCTCAGCTGCATCTTGCTGGTGGAGCAGGGCCAAGTGAGGTGAACAAATGGGGATCGGCTCGAGAGATCAAATGGCGTGTCAATCATGATTTAGATCCCAGGTGACCATTTTTTAGCTACGCGTTGTGGCCATCTCTATTCAGCATCAGACAAAAGTGTTTAGTAACAGTACAAAAACATTTTGTTATCTTCCAATTTTTGCAATGGTTTCTTCACGCCTTAATAATGTAGAACATGTAAATCCGTCTATTCCTGAGTTCCGCCAGGTTGTAAAATGCATGCTGATTTTACCAATGCAAGGAAGATGAGGGA
Organism: Triticum dicoccoides; assembly: GCF_002162155.2. NCBI lineage: Eukaryota > Viridiplantae > Streptophyta > Magnoliopsida > Poales > Poaceae > Triticum > Triticum dicoccoides. The sequence goes on from NC_041391.1 coordinate 682,052,862, forward strand.
TCACCCCTGCCTTTTTTAGGGTATATATCACCCCTGGTTTCAGAAACAAATTACTCCAATATATTTCCTAAATAAATAGTATCTGCGTGCAAAACTGTTGCACTGGAATTATGGGTCACATAACAAAATTAATCATTTTTATTTATTTCTCTACAAAACTCAAAGCTTACAACTCAGATGCATCGACAGAAAGAAAGTAGAACTTGAAAAGCTGTAAAGGTGAAACCATTCATGAGGCAGCACATCATACCTTCCCAAGTAAGCAGTTGTGGGAGGTTGGTAAGCTAGCAAGGGGTCTCTGGTGTAGAACTTGACACAAATTCAGAGACTCATGACCCGCCTCGACCAATTCTCCTTCCCTTTGGTTCCATATATTGAGAAGCTCGGCTGACGGTGCAGTTCCCACTATACCAGGATGAGTTAACCCCGGAAACCGAACACCTGTGGTATGCACAAAATGGAACTATTTGAATGATATAGAGCTGAAATGCTTCATTTATAGTAATATATAGCAACAGCTTTTACCTGGTATCTGAGGGGAGTGCGTGTAAATTCCTTCGAAATACCAAATGGCTTTTCTTGCACTCGGGAAGTGGTCAGTTAAGAACCCGCCTCCATGCTCCCTTTCAAATGTTCCAGTATAACCCCACTCGTCACCGGGAAGCGGGCCGAGGTTGCAGATCTCCACCGCAAGAAGATCACCGGGTGAAGCTGGAACCCCTTCGGAATCAACTACTCTAAGTGGGCCACTGAGATAGTGAGGCTGTGGAAAACCCATAATCAGTTTGTTGGCACAATTAACACTTGCTTCTATTTGATGCATGCATGAGAGAAATGCTTCTCTACCATAATAAACAGAACATCAAACCATAGTCAACAAATAGAAGCAACTTCCAACCCCGATCTAGATCAAACAGTGTTCGCCGCCTTGTCTAACAAACATTTCTTCCATAAAAACAAGTGAATGCATACTTACCGATGCAAAATCCAGAGATTTGATATCGTCTGCCGAGTCATCATATCTAACCTGCCCTCCGGTACAATCGACCATCTCAACACGGAATAATTCCCCTTGAGTTACATCGGCGACCGGAGGGATGTCCGGGTGCCAGCGGTTGTGGAGAGGAACCTCCTGCTCCCATGGCATCTTCTTTACATCTATGGGCACTACAAGCCTGGGAGTGAGAGGAGCCATGTCTTGCTATGCCAGCCTCAGAGCTTCATCGTCCCTTTGTAAGGCAAGGCACCCTTCCTACATGCATTAATTCCCGGAAAATGGCGATGCGTACGTAGCCGGCCGAGATGGGTAATCTTTCAATGCATTCAGGCGTTGTGTGTGTAGGTGGCGCGTGCAGCCTTGCAAGCGCAGCACATGCAAGTTGAGCCAAAGCTCGCTGGTGCAGCACGTCTGGATGTATTGTTCCGGATTCACCGTTTACGAATGGTTCAGCGGTACTGCAATAATGCAGCCGGCGGAGGGTTGCGTATTGTTCGTTGTCTCTCACATGCGTCTATGAATTACTACGCGATCGATTAAGATTTATCAGTACACACTTTCGGATGAAATACACACACATTTATAGACGGCATATATTCTCAGTATATCAACATATCAGTACACACTTTCGATTTAAGTCTCTACATATATTCTCAGTATATCAGCATCGCTAGCCGGCCGACCGGCCGGCCGGCAATGCGATGATTGGATCCCGGATGATAACAAATTCGCAGCTACTCGCTGCTCACTGCATCCGGCCAGCACAATGGCCGCTCCACCCTCGCCAAAACAAACAGGAAAAATCGTTATTTATTGGATCAATCTTTGACTAGCTAGCACGTACGTACACTTCATGGCCGGCTCTTTGACTAGCTAGCACGTACGTACACTTCATGGCCGGCGGGCTTATAGCTCCTGTGGGAATTGGAAGGAGTACGACCTATTTCGCTGTGGTGCGACACATTTGAGCGTGTAAATAGCCTAGACACAACATGGCCCATAACTCAACTGATGCCCTTGTTAGCTGTTAGGGGTTGGACCTACCACTTATCCACGTAAGCGCGGGACCCACCACTCGTCCACGTAAGCGCGGACCCACCTCTTTGCAGCTAGAAGAGACGAGCGCCCGTGCCCGTCCGCCCACCGTCGCCTCCTCCGCCACGCACTCAAAATGACGACAGTATGGTCCAGTGTCGCTCACAAGGTGTCATGACTGCACGCACACCCAGAGCCTCTTAAACGGTGGGTCAGTAAGACTGATGAGAATGGTAATTTTGGGCGCGAATTTGTGAAATGCTTGAGCAAAAGGATGGCAGGAAGGGATGGCAAGGTTAGATCTTAGTTCTTAGCCCGTTCTTTCGCTGCCATTTGCTCTAATTTCTCCATATTTCTTTTTTTCTTGTCCAATTTGGGATTAAGGGTTCGTGTTGTTGTTTTCAGATCTTGAAGAAATGTACCCATTTCGAGTGGATGGATAATTGTATTGAGAGGATTCAGTTTGAGGGCTACATTAATTCGAGCGGGGCCGCAACCTGGGAGCTCAGTGTGGGGGGTAAATAGCTCTTGTGCGATGTTTTTTATGAGAATTGGAAAGGATGCAACGTAGTTGCCAAAAATAGCTCGTGCGCGCCATTTTACATGTCAATAATAGCCCCAATATGACCAGGCGGTTAAAACACAGGAACGGACGTCAACGGGAGTGCGATTAAGTTAAAAACAGGGGGTCAAACTAATCAGTGCATCTGGCGGTGGGAACGAGTCTGACAGTAGAAGTAGGAGGTACGTAGGAGAGGGCAGTGTCCTAACTACGGCGAGGTTGTACACAGAGATTTACGAGTTCAGGCCCCTCTCGGAGGAGGTAAAAGCCCTACGTCTCGGTGCCGCGGAGGCTTGTCGATTGGAGTGTGGAATAGTTACAGGGGGTGCGATCCTTGTGCCAGAGGGGAGGGGTGGCTTATATAGAGTGCGCCGGCCCCTCGAAGTCCTCAGTTACACGGGGGTTCAATGAGACTTAAGCCCTGAACATTACTGGTAGCGCCCGTATTAAATGGTCTTTATGACGACAGAGTGAATGCCTGACCGTTGCCATCCTGGGGTGACTCTAGGTATTTTGTACTCCGAGTGGATTCCTGTCTTCCGAGTGAGATAATGGTCATCGAGTGGATTTGGGGTATCCGAGTGGGATCGTCTGTCGAGTGTGGATGGCACCTCATGAGGATTTCAGTCGGTATCTTCTGTTTAGCTTTGTAGGCCTTGGCCTCTTGTGTGATGTCCTTGGGAAGGGCATATAGGTCAGGTCTAAGACCCTACCCTAGGTACATGTCACCGTCATTAGCCTCCGAATGGATCGACGGTCGAGTGAAGAAGGGTTGAAGTTGTCTTTGGCCCGATTGAGTGTCCTGGAGACTCTTTCTCAGGACTGCCTCACAATAAGCTTGATATTTAATCCTTCGTCAGTTGCCTTGATCGATTCTGGGTTCCGAAATTTCCGAGTGAAGTACGCAGCACGGCTATGAGAAGATTGGATTTGGATATCTTCGGCGTGATCGACTGATTTGCCGCGTCCGGATTTCACAGGATTCGAAACTTGGATAGGGACTCCTCAATCCTTGCGCCGCCTTTTTCGGCACGTATCGGACCAGCACCGGTTGCGGCGCTAGGATTACACGGGCCCACGGGGCAGTCACTCGGATGTGTGTCCATAAAAGGCACTACTGCCGATGCGTGGTACTGTGCTCTCCATTTGCTTCTTTCCTCTCTGCTTCTCCCACCCGTCTCCCCCCAGTGCCACACCCTTCAACCAACTCCTATCGAGCTCCACGTCAATGGCGAAGGACAAGACTGCGGCTCTGGAGCACGCAAAGAAGATGACGGCTAAAGGCAAGAAGGCGGTGAAGGGGTCGACCTTGCTGTTCGTTATTCCACCTGGTTGGATCCAGGGGAATTGGATCCCCTCCACCGTCATGGAGGAGGATCTGGTGAATCTCGCCACCGATAGCCTGACTGCGGAGGGGTCTTGGAGGTTACCAGTGTTGGGGAACGTAGTAATTTCAAAATTTTCCTACGCACACACAAGATCATGGTGATGCATAGCAACGAGAGGAGGAGTGTATCTTCATACCCTTGAAGATCGCTGAGCGGAAGCGTTTAACAGCGCGGTTGATGTAGTCGTACGTCTTCACGATCCGACCGATCCAAGTACCGAACGCACGGCACCTCTGAGTTCTGCACACGTTCAGCTCGATGACGTCCTCTCCTTCTCGATCCAGCAAGACGGGGAAGTAGTAGATGAGTTCCGGCAGCACGACGTCGTGGTGACGGTGTTGGTGCAGAACAATCTCCGCAGGGCTTCGCCTAAGCACTACGAAAACTATGACAGAGGATAAACTAGAGGGGACGGGGTTGCCGGCACACGGCTTGGTGTTTCTTGATCTGTCTTTGGTGCTAGCCCTGCCCCTCTATTTATATGTTGAGCCTTGGGGTCGAAACTTGGAGTAAAAGCATCCACAAAGTCGGTTTCACCCGAAAGGCAAGAGTCCTTCTCGGACTCCAGGGCCAGACGCCAAGGTTCCCGGCGTCTGGCCCCTGGACTCCGCAAAACTTCCTTTTGCGCTTTCCAGAAACCTTGTGGGCTTTCCCCTTTGGCCCAAATAACGTGTTCTCGTACCCAAACATTTCGGGAAACATCCGGAACCCCTTCCGGTGAATTCCGGAACTCTTCCGGAGATCAAACACTATTATCCCATATATCAAACTTTATCTCCGGACCATTCCGGAGTTCCTCGTCATGTCCATGATCTCATCCGTGACTCCGAACAACATTCGGTTACCAACATACATAACTCATATAATACTATATCGTCAATGAAACGTTAAGCGTGCGGACCCTACGGGTTCGAGAACTATGTAGACATGACCTAGAACTTGTTTCCGGTCAATAACCAATAGCGGGACCTGGATGCCCATATTGGCTCCCACATATTCTACGAAGATTTTTATCGGTCAAACCGCATAACAACATACGTTGTTCCCTTTGTCATCGGTATGTTACTTGCCCGAGATTTGATCGTCGGTATCCAATACCTAGTTCAATCTCGTTACCGGCAAGTCTCTTTACTCGTTACGTAATACATCATTCCGTAACTAACTCATTAGCTACATTGCTTGCAAGGCTTATAGTGATGTGCATTACCGAGAGGGCCCAGAGATACCTCTCCGACAATCGGAGTGACAAAACCTAATCTCGAAATACGCCAACCCAACATGTACCTTCGGAGACACCTGTAGTACTCCTTTATAATCACCTAGTTACGTTGTGACGTTTGGTAGCACCCAAAGTGTTCCTCCGATAAACGGGAGTTGCATAATCTCATAGTTACAGGAACATGTATAAGTCATGAAGAAAGCAATAGCAATATACAAAACGATCAAGTGCTAGGCTAACGGAATGGGTCATGTCAATCACATCATTCTCCTAATGATGTGATCCCATTAATCAAATGACAACACATGTCTATGGTTAGGAAACATAACCATCTTTGATTAATGAGCTAGTCAAGTAGAGGCATACTAGTGACTATATGTTTGTCTATGTACTCACACATGTATCATGTTTCCGGTTAATACAATTCTAGCATGAATAATAAACATTTATCATGATATGAGGAAATAAATAATAACTTTATTATTGCCTCTAGGGCATATTTCCTTCAGTCTCCCACTTGCACTAGAGTCAATAATCTAGATTACAGAGTAATGATTCTAACACCCATGGTGTCTTGGTGCTGATCATGTTTTGCTCGTGGAAGAGGCTTAGTCAATGGGTCTGCAACATTCAGATCCGTATGTATCTTGCAAATCTCTATGTCTCCCACCTGCACTTGATCCCGGATGGAATTGAAGCGTCTTTTGATGTGCTTGGTCCTCTTGTGAAATTTGGATTCCTTTGCCAAGGCAATTGCACCAGTATTATCACAGAAGATCTTCATTGGTCCCGATGCACTAGGTATGACACCTAGATCGGAAATGAACTCCTTCATCCAGACTCCTTCATTTGCTGCTTCCGAAGCAGCTATGTACTCCGCTTCACATGTAGATCCCGCCACGACGCTTTGTTTAGAACTGCACCAACTTACAGCTCCACCGTTTAATAAAAACACGTATCCGATTTGCGATTTAGAATCGTCCGGATCAGTGTCAAAGCTTGCATCGACGTAACCATTTACGACTAGCTCTTTGTCACCTCCATATACGAGAAACATATCCTTAGTCCTTTTCAGGTATTTCAGGATGTTCTTGACCGCTGTCTAGTGATCCACTCCTGGATTACTTTGGTACCTTCCTGCCAAGCTTATTGCTAAGCACACGTCAGGTCTGGTACATAACATTGCATACATGATAGAGCCTATGGCTGAAGCATGGGGAACATCTTTCATTTTCTCTCTATCTTCTGTTGTGGTCGGGCATTGAGTTTGACTCAACTTCACACCTTGTAGTACGGGCAAGAACCCTTTCTTTGATTGATCCATTTTGAACTTTTTCAAAACTTTATCAAGGTATGTGCTTTGTGAAAGTCCAATTAAGCATCTTGATCTATCTCTATAAATCTTGATGCCCAATATATAAGCAGCTTCACTGAGGTCTTTCATAGAAAAACTTTAATTCAATTATCCCTTTATGCTATCCAGAAATTCTCTATCATTTCCAATTAATAATATGTCATCTACATATAATATCAGAAATGCTACAGAGCTCCCACTCACTTTCTTGTAAATACAGGCTTCTCCAAAAGTCTGTACAAAACCATATGCTTTGATCACACTATCGAAGCGTTTATTCCAACTCCGAGATGCTTGCACCAGTCCATAAATGGATCGCTGGAGCTTGCACACTTTGTTAGCACCTTTTGGATCAACAAAACCTTCTGGCTGCATCATATACAACTCTTCTTCCAGAAATCCATTCAAGAATGCAGTTTTTACATCCATTTGCCAAATTTCATAATCATAAAATGCAGCAATTGCTAACATGATTCGGACAGACTTAAGCATCGCTACGGGTGAGAAAGTCTCATCGTAGTCAACCCCTTGAACTTGTCGAAAACCTTTTGCAACAAGTCGAGCTTTATAGACAGTTACATTACCATCAGCGTCAGTCTTCTTCTTAAAAATCCATTTATTCTCAATGGCTTGCCGATCATCGGGCAAGTCAACCAAAGTCCATACTTTGTTCTCATACATGGATCCCATCTCAGATTTCATGGCCTCTAGCCATTTTTGCGGAATCTGGGCTCATCATCGCTTCCTCATAGTTCGTAGGTTCATCATGGTCAAGTAACATGACTTCCAGAATAGGATTACCGTACCACTCTGGTGCGGATCATACTCTGGTAGACCTATGAGGTTCAGTAGAAACTTGATCTGAAGTTTCATGATCAATATCATTAGCTTCCTCACTGATTGGTGTAGTTGTCACAGGAACCGGTTCTTGTGATGAACTACTTTCCAATAAGGGAGCAGGTACAGTTACCTCATCAAGTTCTACTTTCCTCCCACTCACTTCTTTCGAGAGAAACTCCTTCTCTAGAAAGGATCCGAATTTAGCAACGAAAATCTTGCCTACAGATCTGTGATAGAAGGTGTACCTAACAGTCTCTTTTGGGTATCCTATGAAGACACATTTCTCCGATTTGGGTTCGAGCTTATCTGGTTGAAGTTTCTTCACATAAGCATCGGAACCCCAAACTTTAAGAAACGACAACTTTGTTTTCTTGCCAAACCACAGTTCATAAGGCGTCGTCTCAATGGATTTTGATGGTGCCCTATTTAACGTGAATGCGGCCGTCTCTAAAGCATAACCCCAAAACGATAGCGGTAAATCAGTAAGAGACATCATAGATTGCACCATATCTAGTAAAGTACGATTACGACGTTCGGACACACCATTTCGTTGTGGTGTTCCGGGTGGCGTGAGTTGCGAAACTATTCCGCATTTCTTCAAATGTAAACCAAACTCGTAACTCAAATATTCTCCTCCACGATCAGATCGTAGAAATTTTATTTTCTTGTTATGATGATTTTCCACTTCACTCTGAAATTCTTTGAACTTTTCAAATGTTTCAGACTTGTGTTTCATTAAGTAGATATACCCATATCTGCTAAAATCATCTGTGAATGTGAGAAAATAACGATACCCGCCGCGAGCCTCAACATTCATTGGACCACAAACATCAGTATGTACGATTTCCAACAAATCAGTTGCTCGCTCCATAGTTCCGGAGAACGGCGTTTTAGTCATCTTGCCCATGAGGCACGGTTCACAAGTACCAAGTGATTCATAATCAAGTGATTCCAAAAGCCCATCAGTATGGAGTTTCTTCATGCGCTTTACACCGATATGACCTAAACGGCAGTGCCACAAATAAGTTGCACTATCATTATCAACTTTGTATCTTTTGGTTTCAACACTATGAATATGTGTATCACTACTATCGAGATTCAATAAAAATAGACCACTCTTCAAGGGTGCATGACCATAAAAGATATTACTCATATAAATAGAACAACCATTATTCTCTGACTTAAATGAATAACCGTCTCGCATCAAACAAGATCCAGATATAATGTTCATGCTCAACGTGGCACCAAATAACAATTATTTAGGTCTAAAACTAATCCCGATGGTAGATGTAGAGGTAGCGTGCCGACCGCGATCACATCGACTTTGGAACCATTTCCCACGCGCATCGTCACCTCGTCCTTATCTAATCTTCGCTTAATCCGTAGTCTCTGTTTCGAGTTGCAAATATTAGCAACAGAACCAGTATCAAATACCCAGGTACTACTGCGAGCATTAGTAAGGTACACATCAATAACATGTATATCACATATACCTTTGTTCACTTTGCCATCTCTCTTATCCGCCAAATACTTGGGGCAGTTCCGCTTCCAGTGTCCAGTCTGCTTGCAGTAGAAGCACTCAGTCTCAGGCTTAGGTCCAGACTTGGGTTTCTTCTCTTGAGCAGCAACTTGTTTGCTGTTCTTCTTGAAGTTCCCCTTCTTCTTTCCTTTGCCCTTTTTCTTGAAACTGGTGGTCTTGTTAACCATCAACACTTGATGCTCCTTCTTGATTTCTACCTCCGCGGCTTTTAGCATTGCGTAGAGATCGGGAATAGTCTTGTCCATCCTTTGCATATTATAGTTCATCACGAAGCTCTTGTAGCTTGGTGGCAGTGATTGAAGAATTATGTCAATGACACTACCATCAGGAAGATTAACTCCCAGTTGAATCAAGTGATTATTATATCCAGACATTTTGAGTATGTGTTCACTGACAGAACTATTCTCCTCCATCTTGCAGCTATAGAACTTATTGGAGACTTCATATCTCTCAATCCGGGCATTTGCTTGAAATATTAACTTCAACTCCTGGAACATCTCATATGCTCCATGACATTCAAAACATCGTTGAAGACCCGGTTCTAAGCCGTAAAGCATGGCACACTGAACTATTGAGTAGTCATCAGCTTTGCTCTGCCAGACGTTCTTAACATTGTCAGTTGCATCAGCAGCAGGCCTGGCACCCAGCGGTGCTTCCAGGACGTAATTCTTCTGTGCAGCAATGAGGATAATCCTCAGGTTACGGACCCAGACCGTGTAATTGCTACCATCATCTTTCAACTTTGCTTTCTCAAGGAACGCATTAAAATTCAACTGAACAACAGCACGAGCCATCTATCTACAACAAACATAGACAAGCAAAATACTATCAGGTACTAAGTTCATGATAAATTTAAGTTCAATTAATCATATTACTTAAGAACTCCCACTTAGATAGACATCCCTCTAATCTTCTAAGTGATTACGTGATCCATATCAACTACACCATGTCCGATGGTCACGTGAGATGGAGTAGTTTCAACGGTGAACATCAATATGTTGATCAAATGTACTATATGATTCACGCTCGACCTTTCGGTCTCCATGTTCCGAGGCCATATCTGTTATATGCTAGGCTCGTCAAGTTTAACCTGAGTATTCCGCGTGTGCAACTGTTTTGCACCCGTTGTATCTGAATGTAGAGCCTATCACACCCGATCATCACGTGGTGTCTCAGCACGAAGAACTTTCACAATGGTGCATACTCAGGGAGAACACTTCTTGATAATTTAGTGAGAGATCATCTTAAAATGCTACCGTCAATCAAAGCAAGATAAGATGCATAAAGGATAAACATCACATGCAATCAATATAAGTGATATATATGCCATCATCATCTTGTGCTTGTGATCTCCATCTTCGAAGCACCGTCGTGATCACCATCGTCACCGGCGCGACACCTTGATCTCCATCGTAGCATCATTGTCGTTACGCCATCTATTGCTTCTACGACTATCGCTACCGCTTAGTGATAAAGTAAAGCAATTACAGGGCGTTTGCATTTCATACAATAAAGCGACAACCATATGGCTCCTGCCAGTTGCCGATAACTTCGATTACAAAACATGATCATCTCATACAATAAAATATAGCATCACGTCTTGACCATATCACATCACAACATGCCCTGCAAAAACAAGTTAGACGTCCTCTACTTTGTTGTTGCAAATTTTACGTGGCTGCTACGGGCTTAGCAAGAACCGTTCTTACCTACGCATCAAAACCACAACGATAGTTCGTCAAGTTAATGCTGTTTTAACCTTCGCAAGGACCGGGCGTAGCCACACTCGATTCAGCTAAAGTGAGAGAGACAGGCACCCGCCAGTCACCTTTAAGCACGAGTGCTCGTAACGGTGAAACCAGTCTCGCGTAAGCGTACGCGTAATGTCGGTCCGGGCCGCTTCATCTCACAATACCGTTGAGCCAAAGTATGACATGCTGGTAAGCAGTATGACTTGTATCGCCCACAACTCACTTGTGTTCTACTCGTGCATATGACATCTACGCATAAAACCTGGCTCGGATGCCACTGTTGGGGAACGTAATAATTTCAAAATTTTCCTACGCACACACAAGATCATGGTGATGCATAGCAACGAGAGGAGGAGTGTATCTTCATACCCTTGAAGATCGTTGAGCGGAAGCGTTTAACAACGTGGTTGATGTAATCGTACGTCTTCACGATCCGACCGATCCAAGTACCGAACGCACGGCACCTCCGAGTTCTGCACACGTTCAGCTCGATGACGTCCTCGCCTTCTCGATCCAGCAAGACGGGCGAAGTAGTAGATGAGTTCCGGCACCACGACGGCGTGGTGACGGTGTTGGTGAAGAACAATCTCCGCAGGGCTTCGCCTAAGCACCACGGAAACTATGACGGAGGATAAACTAGAGGGGATGGGGTTGCCGGCACACGGCTTGGTGTTTCTTGATCTATCTTTGGTGCTAGCCCTGCCCCTCTATTTATATGTTGAGCCTTGGGGTCGAAACTTGGAGTAAAAGCCTCCACAAAGTCGGTTTCACCCGAAAGGCAAGAGTCCTTCTCGGACTCCAGGGCCAGACGCCAAGGTTCCCGGCGTCTGGCCCCTCGACTCCCCAAAACTTCCTTTTGCGCTTTCCAGACACCTTGTGGGCTTTCCCCTTTGGCCCAAATAACATGTTCTCGTACCCAAACATTTCGGGAAACATCCGGAACCCCTTCCGGTGAATTCCGGAACTCTTCCGGAGATCAAACACTATTATCCCATATATCAAACTTTATCTCCGGACCATTCCGGAGTTCCTCGTCATGTCCATGATCTCATCCGTGACTCCAAACAATATTCGGTTACCAACATACATAACTCATATAATACTATATCGTCAACGAAACGTTAAGCGTGCGGACCCTACGGGTTCGAGAACTATGTAGACATGACCTAGAACTTGTTTCCGGTCAATAACCAATAGCGGGACCTGGATGCCCATATTGGCTCCCACATATTCTACGAAGATTTTTATCGGTCAAACCGCATAACAACATACGTTGTTCCCTTTGTCATCGGTATGTTACTTGCCCGAGATTTGATCGTCGGTATCCAATACCTAGTTCAATCTCGTTACCGGCAAGTCTCTTTACTCGTTACGTAATACATCATTCCGTAACTAACTCATTAGCTACATTGCTTGCAAGGCTTATAGTGATGTGCATTACCGAGAGGGCCCAGAGATACCTCTCCGACAATCGGAGTGACAAAACCTAATCTCGAAATACGCCAACCCAACATGTACCTACGGAGACACCTGTAGTACTCCTTTATAATCACCCAGTTACATTGTGACGTTTGGTAGCACCCAAAGTGTTCCTCCGGTAAACGGGAGTTGCATAATCTCATAGTTACAGGAACATGTATAAGTCATGAAGAAAGCAATAGCAATATACTAAACGATCAAGTGTTAGGCTAACGGAATGGGTCATGTCAATCACATCATTCTCCTAATGATGTGATCCCATTAGTCAAATGACAACACATGTCTATGGTTAGGAAACATAACCATCTTTGATTAATGAGCTAGTCAAGTAGAGGCATACTAGTGACTATATGTTTGTCTATGTACTCACACATGTATCATGTTTCCAGTTAATACAATTCTAGCATGAATAATAAACATTTATCATGATATGAGGAAATAAATAATAACTTTATTATTGCCTCTAGGGCATATTTCCTTCAACCAGAGGGGGAGATCAAACCCGCACCGCGCGAGGGCGAACACGTTCTCCACATGACACACGTCGATCGAGGTTTCTCTCTACCTCCTCACCCGTTCTTCCGAGGTTTCTTGAACTTCTTTGGAGCTCAGATCCACCATTTTACTCCCAACACCATCTCTTATCTTGCTGCATTCGTTTTGATGTGTGAGAATTTCTTGGGCTGTCAGCCACACTGGGGATTGTTCAAGCATATTTTCACTTGTCGATCTCAGTCCGTGAAGAAAGCTAATCCGACTGGCGAGAGGACGCATGTGATCCAAATATGTGGGGGGTTAGGAACCTAGATGAGGGGTAGGAGCTCTTTTCCTTCTATGACCTTTCCTGAATCTGTTAGAGGGTGGCAGTCGACGTGGTTCTATTGTAAGAATTTTCGAACTCCTGGTCAGTCGACTGGTCTTCCTCCTTTCTCTCCGGAGAGGCTCCACACCCCTCGCTCATTGAGTGTAGAAGAACATGAGAAGGGTGAGGTGGCCATCCTAGTCGAAGCAGTCGTGGCGCTGATCCAGGGCAGAGTGACTGGCATGGATTTGCTGGAGGTGTTTCTCAGTCGACGCATCCAGCCCTTGCAAGCTCGTGACCACCCCATGTGAATGTACTCAGGCCAAACAGACACCGCTCGGACCCACCCGGAGGAGGTCGGAGAGGAGAGGTGGCGCAGTGGCTTCGGCGCATCACTGGGAACAAGGACAACCCACGCGGAGCAAAACGGATCTTGCCATTCGACACTGAACATCCTCCCGGAGAGGTCTGGCCTGACTTGTCGAGTGTTTTCCCTTTTGCCTTTCAATATGTAACTGTATTGGAATTCGACTGAACTGTTTAATCTGTGTCCTGCAGGCATTCACAAAATGTACTCGCCTGTGCCGAACGGAGAGACACACCATGGAGGAGCGAAGAGCGAGGGCAGTGACGACATTGAGTATGCAGACGATAGCAGTGATGCTGACAGTGATGACTCTGACGATGATGATGAGGTCGAGTCACCACCACGCTCCGAACGTCGTTCCAAGCAGTCACAAGACCCTACGGCTGATCATGGCAAAGCCATGGCGTCGAGTGTGAAGACCCAGAAGCGCACTCGGACGACCACTCCTGAGCCGAGTGAGAAAGTTGCCAAGCAGGCAAAGGTCGTTTCTCCTAAACCTCGGAAGGATCTGCCCAGGATCAAAGTTGTCGTGCCTGTTGCTTCAGCGTACGTATTTCTTTTTTTCTTCATTGCTATTGTGGACCTTTTGTTTATGTTTGACCGAGTGAGATCTTGGACCTCCAGGGCCGTTACTTTTGGGACGTCCCACATGGAGATTGATGACGAGCAAGCTGATGCAGATACTGCATATACGTCTCCAACGTATCTATAATTTTCGATTGTTTCATGTTGTTATATTATCATTTTTGGATGTTTTACAATCATTTTATAGTCATTCTATATCTTTTTTGGTACTAACCTATTGACATAGTCCGCAGTGCCAGTTGTTGGTTTTTGCATGTTATTTACATCGCAGGAAATCAATACCAAACAGAGTCCAAATGCAGCGAAACTTTTTATGGAAGTGGGCCAAAGAAGTACCAGAGGTCCGTCCCGTGGTGAGCACAAGACACCAGGGCGTGCCTGGAGGCCCAGGGGCACCTTGGTGGGTTGCGCCCACCACGGTGGCCTCCCAGACCGCCTCTTTGCTCTATAAATACCCCAATATTCCAGAAAGCATAGGGGGGTCGACGAAAATCAATTCCAACCGCCGCAAGTTCCAGAAACACCAGATCCAATCTAGACACCATCACGGAGGGGTTCATTATGTCATGTCCATTGGTGCCTCTCCGATGGTGCGTGAGTAGTTCTTTGTACACCTACGGGTCCGTAGTTAGTAGCTAGATGGCTTCCTCTCTCTCTTGATTCTCAATACAATGGTCTCTTGAAGATCCATATGATGTGAGTCTTTTTGCGGTGTGTTTGTTGGGATTCGATGAACTTTGAGTTTATGATCAAATCTATGTTTTTATCCATGAAAGTTATTTGAGTCTTGTTTGATCTCTTATATGCATGATTGATTATAGCCTCGTATTTCTTCTCCCATATTTGGGTTTTGTTTGGCCAACTTGATCTATTTATCTTGCAATGGAAGAGGTGCTTTGTGATGGGTTCGATATTACGGTACTTGATCCCAGTGACAAAAGGAGAAACAACACGTATGTATCGTTGCTATTAAGGATAAAAAGATGGGATCTCTTTCTACATAAATAGATCTTGTCTACATCATGTCATCGTTCTTATTGCATTACTCCGTTTTTCCATGAACGTAATACACTAGATGCATGTAGGATAGCGGTCGATGTGTGGAGCAATAGTAGTAGATGAAGGAAGGAGTCGGTCTACTAATCTTGGACGTGATGCCTATATAATGATCATTGCCTGGATATTGTCATGATTATTTGAAGTTTTATCAATTGCCCAACAGTAATTGTTTTCCCACTTTTTGCTATTTTTCTCGAGAGAAGCCACTAGTGAAACCTACGGTCCCCGGGTCTCTTCTTATCAGTCGACTCAGTCAAGTGACATAACGTATAAAAGAAAAACTTAAAAACATTTTTTATACAGATCTTTATATAAGATCTCGCGAATATAGCATCATAAGTCTCAACTGAGATTTAGCAATCCCGATCTTTCTATGCTTCATCCCCTGCCACTCTTCACTCGCCCTTTTCCAGTCCCACAACACTATGCTCAGCTAGGCTCACTGTATTTCCTTCCAGTTCATGTTCGTTTCCTTCGACAAATAGTTATGTTGTGCTCATATCTTTCAATCCCAAATTTGTGCATAGGTCTTGTCACACATGGTAGGGTGGCGGAACCTTCCCCACAGCCTATACCCCGTGCGGTGCGCGCCTCCTCTCCTCTGACCCCAACCTCAGCGGCAATGCCTACCGCGACTCATCAGCTCACCCCGTGCGGTGCCGCATCTCTCTTCCACTTGCCCAATGACAACACTTTCCGCACATTACAACAATGGGCAGATACTAGTATTGTGTTGTCACCAGAAATTGCACAATGATTTATTTTCGTGAAACTTAATAGTCATTCTGAGCTACACCAAACATGCAATACAATTATACTGAAGCATAACAGAAACTGAATATTTGGGTTCATAATTTCATATAGGGTGTCACACTCTCTAGTTGGTGCACATTGGACATGATCAGAGCGTAGGAAGATTACAGAAACATATGAAACACAAAGAGGGAACTGATTAGTCACTACCTCACCAGTTACACAAAAGGTTTTTAACCAGACTTCGTTAATGTTAGCGTTATTATTTTCTTCAGCAAACTTAATTTCCCTCCTGTGGGGCACTTGCTCAGTGATTCCTGATGTTGTTGACAGCGAGCTCAGCGGGCCTGAGCTGTGAGGCGTGAGCTCCACCACCGTCTGCTACTCCGGCGTCGGTGGCCACCACACCGGTGTGTGCCACTCGGGCACGGCGTCCACCCACAAGCCTACGGATAGCTAGGAGGGGTGAGCTCCACCGTCATCTGCTACTCTGGCATCGGCGGCCATCACACCGCCGTGTGCCACTCGGGCACGGCGTCCACCCTCAAGCCCATCCTACGTGGTAGGTTAGGACGTGCTCTCACCCACAAGGAGCTCCGCCGTGCCGCTTGGGTTTTGGTTCAGTGTTGTTTGCTTGCAGGAAACGAAGCTGCCATCCTTATCTAGCTTCAAGTTGCGGTCCTTTCTGCCTGTGAACCTCAAGGAGCATTTGGTTACTCTTTCGAAAGGCGCAGCCGGGGGAATTCTGGTTGCCTGGGATCCTGGCTTGGTTTTGGGTCAAGTCGTAGCTTTGCACAAGTACCATGTCACTCTGAAGATGACCTCTACATCAGCCAGCAGTTCCTTTATGCTTACTGTTGTATATGCACCGTGTCTGAGCAGTGAGAGACCAAGCTTCTTTGCGGCAGTCAACAGTGTGGCGGGGTCACCTGATCTCCCATGGGTGGTGCTGGGAGATTTTAATATGTACAGGTTTGCATATGAGAAATCTCGTGGACAGGTTAATTGGAGCATGATGGAAAGTTTCAACTCATGGATCAGGGGCCATGGGCTGGATGATGTTCAGATCGACAACAGACTGTTTACCTGGTCTAACAAACGAAGCTTGCCTACCCTAGTACGCCTGGATCGTGTGCTTCTCAGTGCTGCTTGGAACTTAAACTTTTTGCAATCTTCTGCTACATGTATACCCACAACAACATCTGATCATGCGCCCGTTCTCGTGTCCTTCTCTGCGGACATGTCCAGAAGCAAGCTGTTCCGCATGGAGAACCATTGGGTGGAGATGGAGGAGGCTAGTAATATCATAACCGATTGCTGGTGGAGAGGCACCCGAGACATCAGATCCTCCGCGTCTCAAATTAACTTCAAAATGAGGCGGGTTCGAGCTGCGTTGCGGCAATGGTGCCGCAAGAAGTCTAGCATCAAGGTTCTTTTAAACAACAACAAGCATGTTGTCTGTTTACTAAATGTTGTTGAGGAAAGGCGTCAGCTCTCTGTTGTGGAGGCCGTACTCCAAGATTTTGCTTCGGCCAAGGCAGAACAGCTGATCTTATGGCAAACTGCAGCTTGGCGCCGAAGAGCTAAGGTACGGTGGTGTGTATCCGGAGACGAGAACGGGCAATTTTTCCATGCAGTAGCCAACTACCAAGCCCGTCGTAATAAGATCAAGGTTATTGTCCAAGGTGGGGTGGAGCACTTTGAGAATAGTCAGAAATTAAAGTTGGCTATAGACTACTTTAATGCAATTCTGGGACAGCCTGCTTCTTCTATGCATACTGTTGATTTGGACTTCATGTATACTTAGTTGGACATGTCAGAACTTGTGGAGGCGTTCTCTTGGGCAGAAATCGTGGAGGCCATTGATAGTTCACCAAATAACAGAAGTCTAGCCCTAATGGTTTCACTAACGAGTTTTACAAAGCTTTTAAACTTCTGTTGAAAGATGATCTCCTCATGTTCTTTGGTGATCTTCACAGTAATGCAGTTGCTCTACATGGCATCAACACTGCGTTCATTACACTGCTGCCAAAGAAGGATACGCCTTTGGAGTTGAGAGGCTACAGGCCTATCTCTTTGGTGCATAGTACACCCAAACTGGCTTCTAAGGTCCTAACAAATCGGTAGAAAAGGTGGATTCCTTCTTTGATCCACTCTATGCAGTCTGGGTTCTTGCGGGGATGGTCGATCATTGAGAACTTTTGCTTTGGCTGCTGAAATGATCCAGTACGCTCATAAAAGGAAGATGCCGGTCATTGCTTTAAAGTTGGATTTCCACAAAGCCTTTGACAGTGTCAGTTGGTGCTGCCTCTAGAAAATCTTTGAAGCCAGGGGGTTCCCACGCTTGTGGATAACTTGGATTCATACTCACTTATCCACTGGCAGATCCAGGGTGCTCATTCATGGTGAGCTGGGAAATCCCATTCTTGCAAAGAGAGGTTTCTGCCAGGGGGACTCTCTGTCCCCGTACCTTTTCATCCTTGTTGCTAATGTGCTCCAGAGGATGTGTTGCAACCTCTTCCAGGAAGGCACGCTGCAGCATCCTCTTGGCTCTGACAGCTTCTTCCCGGTGCTGCAGTACGTGGATGACACGTTGATACTCTTTCAAGGAAATATACAGCATGCGGTTGTGATCAAGTCTGTTCTTACAGCGTTCTCGGAGTTCTCGGGGCTGACTATAAATTTTCACAAAAGCGCCCTTGTACCAGTCTCTGTGGATGCAGACACGGCCTCCACGATAGCTCAAATGCTTGGCTTCCCTGTCTCCTCCTTCCCGTGTACTTACCTTGGGCTGCCACTTTCTTTGCACAAGATCACACATGGTATGCTTCTGCCGATTATTCACAAGGTTGACCGCAGGCTCTCAGGATGGTTAGCCACTTTCTTATCTTTATGAGGGAGGCTCACTCTTATCAATTCAGTGTTGGCTGGGATACCGAGTTACTTCATGTCATGTTTTTCTTGGCCCAAGGAATCCACTTGTTAAGTTGGACAGTCTCTTGCGAGCTTTCTTCTGGCAGGGCAAGAATGTGGTTAAAGGTGGCCAATGCCTAGTGGCTTGGGACATGGTTACACTACCTCGTGCCAAAGGGGTTTGGGTGTTCAGAATCTACAGGCTCACAACCAGGCTATGATGTGCAAGTTCGTTTCCAAGGTCCTGCAAGCTTCTGAGATACCATGCTACAAATGGTTTACCTTACAGTATTGCAGAAATACTATACCTCAGGGTGTCAGCAGCAGAGACACGGCGGTGTGGAAAGCTTTCAAGGATCTCATCCCTATGGTTAATAACTCTTCACGATGTGCGTTGGGGTCTGGAGCTTTGGTATCCTTCTGGCACGAATAGTGGCTTGAGGAGGGTCGTTTATGGCTGGTGCTCCCCATGTTATATTCCTTTGCTACAAATCCAAACTATTCTGTCCACTCACAGCACTTGCAAGGAACATGGGAGGTGCAGCTTCATCCTAACCTTTCCCAAGCTGCTACGCGGGGACTGATAGTACTGAACCAGCTCCTCTCTAGTGTGGCACCAAGTAGCTTGCAAAAAGACGAGCGCGGACCTTCGTTGGGCTCTAGTCAACTAAGCACCCGTTATTTCTACCGATTGCTTACCTTCCGTGGGGTAGTGTCAAACCTTGACAGCTGGATTTGGGATTCTTTGGCCCCTCTCAAACACAGGATCTTCCTCTGGCTCGCTTTTTGGGGGCGTCTCAATACCAGAGATAACATGGTTAAAAAGTGTTGGTCTGTGGTTGCTTCTTTTGCACATTGTGATGCTTGCCCTGCAGTTGAATCCATTGACCACCTGGTGTTATGCTGTACTGCGGCCTCTACTATATGGAGTAAGTAGATGCTGGATACTTTGGCATGCTCATCGCCTGATATCTTGACCTTTGTGGAGCAAGCGGTTCATCAACTAGACTTCAAGCGCAAATGGGATATTGCTTTTGCTGCCTGTGCCATTACAATCTGGCATGCCATGAATGATAGGGTTTTCAACTCCAAAGTGTGGACAGAGACATACGTTTGTTTCTATGCGGCAGACTTGCTTCGTCTTTGGAGTTACAGAGCTACAAGACAGCAGGACAGGAATGATCTACAGGTCTGGAGCCAGAAAATAGGTGGCTAGTCCTTGTTAAACGCCGGATGTAACATCCTTCTTTCTCCTAGATCTTCTCTTTTTGTTCAAAGGACGCTTGTGTTTTGCACCTAGGTGCACTGGGCAAGCTTTGTAACTGACTTTTATCATCAGACCTGGCCTGTTTTGAAATATAAGGTTGGCAATCAACCACCTTCTTTTTCAAAAAAAAAATCCCTTCTATTACCTGCAACATTTATTTGGTTGGGTACATAAACATCCCAGGATGTGTGGACCGCGTGATCAGACGGACAAACACACGACGACAGGAAAAAGAACAAGATGCATACTCACAAAAACTAGGAACGGGGTTCAGGTCCAGCATCTCATCCAACACGTCCATATTTTTTCAGGAAAAGGGCCGGAAGGTAGAAAGTGAGAAAACTAAATGTAGCAATAACGGCCAGCAAAGGACCAACCTTACAGACTAACAAAAGGCTTTACGCCTACAATACGACCGAGCCCACATCTTAGCTGCCTGGAGTGGTAGAAGCAGCAGGGCCTGGTGCAGCACCTACAAAGGAAGCACTGGCCACGGGTCCTTCTGGAAATTGAAAACTGCACAAAACATGACAATGCACAATAAGTTTGGTGCCAAGATGCCCCCGATTGATATACACAGAAGAATAGCTTGCCTATTGGCAAAATTCCTTGTTTTCTTTTCTTTGCAAAAGAGTGTCGTTAAACAGTTGTTTTAGGAGAAAAGGTAACAACAGCAGCACCTCAGCATCTCACGTCCCCCGCGTCGCTCCCACAGGGGCGACTCGGGCGACGTAACCCTAGCCCGCCGCCGGCCCTCTCCCCCGCCTCTCCTCTCCCTCGTCGCCGCTGGAGGTGGCCGCCGGCTCGCCGCTCGGCCACCGGTGAAGGTCGCGGCGAGGATCTCGCCGCCCCGTTCTTCCTCGGGGGGCTTTGGATCCATGGCGGCGGCCTCGGCTGGTGGATCAACACCGGGTCTGCGTTGACCGGTGCTCGTTGGTGTTGGCCATTCTTCCTCGGCCGCGGGGGCGGCGAGGCGGCGGCGGGTGGCGGCTGTGGTGCGGGCGTCTCGGCGGCGCCCGATCCAGATCTGAAGGCCTCCGTCTACTTCAACCAGGGCTGCCTCCGATGGTCCTGCTTTGGGCGGCCTTGTCGCCGGCTTTGTATCTGTTTGGCGGCTGGAGGTGGGAGGTGGCTCCGGAGAAATCCGAGGCCAGCAGTGCTGGCCACGACGGCGGCGACGCCCGAGGGCGCCGTACCCTTCTTGTAGGCGTCGTCCAGGTAGCCTCCTTCCCCTCTTCCTTCCACCCAGCTCGTATGCTGGACGAAAGCCCAAATCCTTGCCGGATCGAGCGACAGCGGCGCTCCGGGCGTCGTCACCCTCTTGGGGGTGTCGTTCGTGGTGAGCTTGGGGTGGATGTGATGCTTTGGTTGCTTGGCGGCGGTTGGTGGCGTGGTCGGAGTTCGTCTGGTGGCGGTGCGTTGGCGCTCTGCCGCCTATGTGCTCAGCCTTGGAGTCCTTCTTCCACGGCGCTTGGTCTTCAGCAGCCCTCCCGGACTCGGCGTAGCGGTGCTTCATCCTACTCATTGATGGCGGCGTATCTCGGCGGCGTGGCGCAGTGGAGATTCGCCATCCGATGTGTGGCGATGGACTCGCGCAGGAGGACGAAGCTGCCTGGTGTCGTGGTGACGTCGATGGCTGAGTGGCCAGACAAGGTAGAAACCTCAATATTTGCTCTGAAGACGGACCTGTGGAAGATGGCGGCGACGACACACGAGTGCGTCGAACCGGTTTGTACCCCAGACCCGGTATGTGGCTCGGCTGGGGCTTCCAGCTTTTGATGTTAGGGTTAGGTGAGTGGTCTGGGTAGTGGCCCAGCTAGCAGCCCTTCATCATTTTGATGTTAGGCTTAGATGAGTGGTCTGGGTAGTGGCCCAGTTAGCAAGCCTTCATCATTTGGATAGGAGTAGTGGCATATGTTGCCAAGATGGCGGATTCAGGCATATTGTTGTAATACTTTGTAAGGTCCTCGAGAATAATCAATAAAGTGGCCGCATGCATCTCCCAGATGCAGAGGCCGGGGGTCATCCTCCTTTTTTTTTAAACAGTTGTTTTGGACTACAATAGCATGCAGTCCAGTTATACTGAAGGATAATGGAAACCGAATATTTAACGCATTCATAAAGGGTGTCACACTCCAACGCAAGAGAAAGTGAGAAACTCATGCAGTAAAACCAGGCACACGGACCCGAATTCCATTAATATCGACTACGGAACATATCAATGCTCTGACCATGATCATATATTTCATTTTCTATTCTAGTCCAGTCGGCACTGTTCAGTCTAAACTCCATCAGCGTTTCTCAAACCGTCCCGCAGAAGAAAAATGGTAGCTCCAATTCAAACACCGAATACGGAAACTTATCAATTCTCCAGCCCAATCCCTATTTCGCCATTTCTTGCTAACATAAGCGTAGTCATGTTCCGACCAACCATGACACGTCACGAGTTCAACGGACCGTTTGCCGAATTGCACCAAACAACAGACAAAGCTAATTTCCAGCACAGGACCAAAACATAGAAAACAAGAAACTAATGCAAAGATAAAGGCTAACACAGGACCACCATAACAGACTAGTTCTGAGAAACACAAAAGGCTTTAAGCGAGCGGGCATCTCAGGCACTGTCAATGGAGGCAGCAACTAGGGCCACAACAGCAGTTATGTGGAGGCTTCTGGAAACTGAAATCTGCACAAACCACGACAATTCCAATAAGTTCGGTTTCAAGAGGAGAATAGCTAGGGTAGCAGTTTGATGTAGATGAACTATCATCTAACTTGACCAAATTTCTAAATAAAAATTACTTAAAGAGTGACCATAACCAAATTCCTGATTTGTTTTACTTAAAGTGTCCTTGAGCAAATTTCTTCGTTAACACGGAGTTTAGCGATGTGAGATCAAGATATATATGACCATTTAGACGCCTCAAGACTCAAGAGGCCTTCAAGCTCAGTAGTGTGGCATGCGCCATCAATCTCTATTAATCAAACTGAGAGCAGGCTATGAACAACAATGAAACTGCAAACAATGAGGCCAAGGCAGTTTCTCCTTGCTCCCATCAGTTCAAGATTCTCAGTGAAATGGAATCTACGATCAGATAGCAGACACGAGTTCCATTTCAAGACGTGAAAACTGCTATTTCATTTTAACACCTCAAGAAGAATGTGTGGCCACTATCATACTGTCACCAGTAAATTAGAGTAATTAATTTTGATAAAACTGAAGAGCCATTTTAAAATCAACTAGCATGCAATCCCATTATTACTGAAGGATAATAGATACTGAATATCAATGTATTTATCAAGGGGTCAAACATTCTAGTTGATGTGTAATTACAGTAGACATGATAGAAGAAGTAGGAATATTGCAGGAACATACGAAGCATGAAAGATAACAAAGCTAACTTACACTCTGAGAGAGAATATAGGTCCTTGATGCTGATGTGATCATGAAGGACGCCACATGTACTCAAGATCTTCAAAAAAATTATGGATTCCCCCATCAACCTTTCGACATGCACTGACAACCTTAAGGTGCGGAGACACAAACGGTTGTTCTATTGTTTTTAGGGACTCTGTTGCTCGTGTGAGGATCTGTATAATATAAAACATTTAGTAAGACAATAGCACATACGTGACAATTCCTTTAAGGTATATATACAGAATATACCTCCGTATTATCAAGCTGAAGAGTGAGCATCTCAAGAATTGGAGAGTCACTACCAGAATAACCTTATATGCCTACGGCATAGCTCCATCTATGCCTACCAGAATAACCTTATATGCCTAGGCATAGATGGAGCTATGCCGGCGGCTTGGGGAATACCGTCAGCATAGAAAAGCCGTCGGCATAGCTCCATCTATGCCTACGGCAGCTGTAGACATAGTAAGGCCGTCGGCATAGGAGGAAATCTATGCCGACGGCTTTGCCGTAGGCATATCCCTACTGCCAGGAATCACCATAGGTGGCCACGTGGCAGAGGTATGCCGACGGTAAAGCCGTCGGCATAGATTATGACCTATGCCGACGGCTTTGCCGTAGGCATACCTCTGCCACGCGGCGGCCCGCGATTTGTCAGCGCTTTTGACGGCGTCGTTCGTTGCCGTCAGGTGAAAATCACTGCCGACGGTTAAACTATGCCGACGGCCAGAGGAAAGCCGTCGGCATAGGCCCTTATGCCGACGGCTAGACTATGCCGACGGTCTGACAAGACTAGGCTGACGTGATCTATGCCGACGGGGCTATGCCGACGGTAGCCGTATGCATAGATGTATGCCGACAGCCCGGCATAGGTGGCGAGTCCGGTAGTGAGTGTTGGAGGATGCAAACTAGGTCAATAGCCCTAAGCCACTCGTTGAGTAAGAGAGTCTTTAATTTTTCAAATATGGGGCACCGTTCTAAATCTCATTCGTAGATATGCTGCGCAAACTGCAGATGAATGAAAATGAACAGTGAAACTTTAGAAAATGACATGATCTAAGTTGGTAAAAATTTGGGTACATAATTTAAATAATATTAACTAAGAAAATATAAAACTGCATGTTAAGCACCAGAAATAACCACCAAGCCACTATGTTATCAATTCGTTACTTTGAGACCACTGGTATACATAAAAGTACCAAACTGGCAGTGAAACTAAGCAACTTGCTTATTTTTTTAATTTTATTTTCTAGAATACAAGCAACTTGCTTATATGCAGGTCTAACAGTGGATAGAGATACCGCAAGAGAAACTGTGGGTGGGAAATAACAAATAAGAGTAAAAAGGCAGTAAGTGCAGCCATCCATTCCAGGTCAAATTGCCAACGAAAATAAAAGGAACTTGAGACTGTAGAAAACCATGGCATGCCACATTTCATCCAATCAAGCCACTATGTTATAAACCACGAATATGAGCCAAAGTCTTTTTTTTAAAAAGGGGGACTCCCCGGCCTCTGCATCAAAACGATGCATACGGCCACATATATAAATAAAATAGGTTCAACAAGGTCTTAAAGTCGTGAAACAAAATAACGGCTAACTCACAGAGAGCCTGAACGCCAAAAATCAAAAGGCCATAGAGCCACAACCGGCTGGCATAATAAAGATAGGAAAACTAATCGCCTATCCTATTACATGACCGCCATCCAAACCGGTTGAAGATATCCCGCGCTACCATCTCCCACCGGACAGATCCAATAACCAAACGCTCTCTGGCCTTCGTCGGAGTGAGTAAGGACCACATACGGATCAACGTCGTAGCACGGAATAAAACCTGCAAAAAATGAATAGTTGTTGTTTTGTTAAAAGCCAAATCATTTCTGCAATTCCAAATTGCCCATAATAGCGCACAAACTCCTACACGAATGTGTCTAGCTGTATTAGACTCTATCCCATCAAGCCACATTCCAAATAACGTACCGACCGAACTCGGAGGAGTAATGTTAAAGGCAATTTGCACGGTGTGCCACAAAATTCTCGCCAGCGGGCAGTCAAAGAAGAGGTGCTTGATGGTCTCGTCCCGATCACAGAAACTACACCTAGTAAATCCTGTCCAATTGCGCTTAACCAAGTTGTCCTTTGTTAATATGACTTGTTTATGTACAAACCACATAAACACTTTAATTTTCAAAGGAACTTTTACTTTCCAAACATGTTTGGAACTAGGAATGACAGTGGAGTTAAAAACATCGATGTACATCGACTTAACCGTAAATTGTCCAGACCTAGTAAGTTTCCAACACAGCTGATCGGGCCGATGAGTTAGCGGGACCTCCACCAGTCTACCCACCAGATGAAGCCATGCTTCCCATCTATCATCAACGCTCCGGAACTGGATATTAAGGGGAATGGACTGCATAATCGTTGCAACTAGCGCATCACGTCGCTGAACAATACGATACAGGGACGGGTACTGAAGCGCCAATGGTGTATCACCAAGCCAAGTATCCTCCAAAAAACGGGTATCGTTGTCATCACCGACTATAAACTTTCTTCTATTAAAGAAGGCTCCTTAACTCTCATAAGCCCCTTCCAAAACGGCGAATCAGTTGGTCTCACTGTCACCTGTGACAAAGTCTTGGGCTGTAGATACTTGTTACGGAGAATCTGCGCCCAAGTTGCGTCAGTCTCAACTAATAGCGAGCCACTTACTGAGCAGGCATCTGTTCTTGACCTCAAGATTCTCAATACCCAGACCCCCTTGGTACTTCGGTCTACAAATAATATCCCACTTGGCGAGTCGATACTTTCTCTTTAGTTCATCACTCTACCAAAAAAATCTTGATCGGTAGAAGTCCAGCCTTTTCCTAACCCCAACTGGAACTTCAAAGAAAGATAGTAGGAACATCAACATACTCGTGAGCACCGAATTAATAAGAATCAACTGGCCTCCATAAGACATAAGTTTGCCCTTCCAGCAACTAAGTTTCTTCTTGAACCGATCTTCGATGCATTTCCACTCTTTGTTTGTTAGCTTACGATGGTGAATGGGTATACCTAGATAAGTAATTGGTAAAGCCCCTAATTCACATCCAAACAATTGCGGCCGACTCAACGCCGACGGGCGGCGCGAATGGTGGGGCATGCACGGCCGCACCGTCGAGGCCGTCCTTGACTACATCGAGACCGGCAATACATCGCACCTCGAGTACCTGTCGCGCTCGTCCTTCTCTCGCCACCGTGACAGCTCCTGGATGCTGCGGCGAATGGAGGTGGCGACCTCCTCGTCATCGGGTTCCGGCACTCATTCCTCCGGGTCGCCGGCGCTCCGTCCCGTCAAGCCGGAGCTGCAGGAGACGCTGCTTGGGCGCCGCACCAGCAGCGGCGCCCTCGTCATCAACGAGGGCGCCCGCCCCTCCCCACGTTCCCTCCGCCTAGTCCGGCCGAAGACCAAGCCGGGGTTGCTCCCCGTCGAGAAGGAGCACGCGGAGATGGCCGCCGCCGATGAGACTGTCCTCAAGTGGGCGAAGGCGGACTACGTCCGCGAGCAGATTGCGCGCCAGCGCCGCGCATACGAGGAGATCAAGGCCCGGCGCCACGGGGCTAGGAGGGCGTCGTCGTCGTCCTCGACAGCGACGAGGAGGACGCGCCCGGGGCGTCCAACCCCCCGCGCGTCGGCGACCCTGGTCAGGGGTGCAGCAGGGATGGCGGCGGCTCCGGCGGGACGCAGGGCGGCGACGACGACGACGACAATGGCGGCGACTACACCCGGTTCTACAGGCTCCTCGGCATGTAGAAGGCAGGCAGCGGCCACGGCGTAGTAGGGCTAGACAGAGTTTGTTTGTTTTCTGTTTTTGTACAAATTTGAATGAAAATCGCAGAGTTTGTGCCGAATTCGCCGAGTTGGCGCCGAGCTGGGGGCGACCTAGGGGCGACGACTGGAAATGCAATCGCCCCCACCCCGAAAGTGAGCGCCGGTTTGGTCTCAGACGATGCTTTTTCGGCATCCTGGGGTGCCGAACGGCCAGAGATGCTCTTAAATAATACTCTCTCCGCTCACAAATATAAGCGTTTTGGATATTTCAACGCATGAGTCTCGACTTAAACTATTCCGATACTAGTTCCACAGTCCGAGAAATAAAGTCAAGGCGCACAATTTGTGTGCTCTAAAAAAAACTCTGCAATGCTACAGAAATATAATACACCAAACCTAGGGAAGAACCGCTCAAAAAGCTCGACAATCCTTGCCCTTATACATCTCTAGATATCAAATATGGGAAGTTTTAGACTGGACAGAAGCAAGAGTTACAGAGCCACCTTCCTTTTTTTTTTGAAACAGAATGGACTTTATTCCTCAAATACACTATTAGGAAAAGGGCTATAGATAAAATGGGCACTAATGACGCACCAGACATGTGGTGCGTCATTAGTGTCTTTCACACTAATGGCGCACCAGACACATGGTGCGCCACTAGTAACAATTTTTTTTTCCAAACATACTAATGGCGCACCAGGGCACAGTGCGCCATTACTAATTAGAACTAGTAATGGCGCACCAGCCACATAGTGGGCCACTATTATATTTTTTTATTCTTTTTTTGGCAAAACTACTAATGGCGCACCCGGGAATAGTGCACCATTACTACTTTAAAGTAGTAATGGCGCACTGTGCCCCGGTGCATCATTAGTATATATATATATATTTTTTTTGCAAAACTACTAATGGCGCACCACCAACAGGTGCGCCATTAGTAACCAGGGTTACTAATGGCGCATTTGTAGGTGGTGCGCCATTAGTAACCTGGGACCAGCTAGATATTTTGGACAGCCACACGTACCCACTCACTTTTCCCACTTCATTCTCTCCACCTCCTTCTCCAAGTTTGTCTCGGCTGCCTCCTCCTCCTCACCTCATTTGCACCATAGATTCATCCAAATTAAGTGGTTAAATTAACTTTTTTTGATAGGTAAGTAAGGGGGAAGCTATCTTTATGTTGTTCTCCCTCCAACAACGTGCACATGCACTTTTTATGGCCTACCTAGATCTATGTATGTTTGTGGTGTTGCATATGTTTGTGGTGTTGCATATATGTTTGTGTTTGCAGGTACCGGTATTTGAAATGCGATAGTTGCCAATATTTTGTCGGAATGTTGATTCATTTCCGTTTCGGCGAGAATTTTGGCACTATGCATTCTTTTTGGTCCTATTTTTAGGGAAAGTCATGCCAATTTTTTTTCTTGGTTCTAAAATATCGTTTTGCTCTACCCCGCAGGCGACCATGGTCCGCACGATGACCGAAGCCATCGTGAATAGGTTTTTGAGCTCCGCGAAGGCCGAGATGCTTCAAAAGAACGAGACGGAGATAAGATGTCCGTGTCGAAGATGCAAGCTGAAGAGCCTTATTGCAGACCCGGATTCCGGGCAGGTGCGGGACCACCTCCTCTTGCGTGGTTTCATGGATGGCTATCAGTGGCAAATTGATAAAGATGACTATGAAGTCGTCCATGGGGGCCGGGCGAGAAATGAGGAAGGGCAGCAAGACAACCACCGCGGCTCGGGCGTGCGAGAAGATGAAGAATCTCCAGGACATGATCACGACGGTGATGCTGTACACAGTCATCATGTAAAAGATGCAGGACATGATGATGAGGAAGATGCCAGAGCAGACGAAGGGCATGATCATGAAGATGAAGATGCCGGCGGAGCAGACGACGATGGACCATCGATGGGTTGGGTGCAGGATCCTCATATTCAAGAGCTGCTTCTCAAGCAGACGGATAACGCAAGAGCTGCCGCCCGAGAGAAAGCCAAGCTGGATCAACTGGAGATAGACGCGGTTACTCCATTGTATGAAGGATGCAGGCCCGAGGATACCCGCCTGAAAGTAACGCTCATGGCTCTCAAGATGAAGGTAAAACACAAAATGACCGACGCATGCTTCGATGAGAACATGTCATTATGGCACGAACGTATTCCCAAGGGGAACAAGTGCCCGACCAGTTTAGAGGAGGCGAAGAAAATCGTGTGTCCTCCGGATTTTCCGCACGTGAAATACCATGTGTGCATGAACAATTGCATCATTTATCGGGACGAGCACGCGGAGTCTACCATATGTCCGGTGTGCGGCGTCACTCGATACAAGAAGAGGAAGAAAGCTCCTCGAAAAGTGGTGTGGTACTTTCCGATCACTCCTCGCCTGCAGCAGTATTTTGCAGACCCTAAGGTAGCAAAGCTCCTGCTTTGACACGCGGATAGGAGGAGAAGAAGCAAGAAGATGACGCAAATGATCCGGAGATAAATAAAAAAGACAAGATGCTGATTCACCCTAAGGATGGGAGCCAGTGGCAAGCGTTGAACTTCGAACACCCAAAATTTGGGAAGGATCCAAGGAACATCATGCTGGGCGTGAGTACCGATGGAGTCAATCTGTTTGGCAGTCAGAGAAGCACACATAGCACCTAGCATGTGTTTGTGTGGATGTACAACCTTCCCTCCTGGTTGTGCATGAAGAGGAAGTACATTCACATGAGTATACTAATTGAAGGGCCGAAACAACCAGGTAACGACATCAATCTGTATCTGGGGATGCTGAAAGAGGATCTAGACACGCTGTGGAAAACGCCAGCCAATACGTGGGACGCCGTAGAGAAAGAATATTTCCCAATGAGAGCCGCACTGCTCACGACGGTGCACGACTATCTCGGTTACGGATATCTCGCGGGGCAGGTGGTCCACGGATTTTCTGGATACGTCAGGTGCATGGATGACACAACGTATCGCCAGCTAGATAGAGATCCCGGGTCTTTGAAAACCGTGTTCATGGGACATCAAAGATGGCTTCACGACGATGACCCGTGGAGGACACGCAAGGATCTGTTCGATGGTGAAACCAAACCCCGAAGACGCCCGCGTACGAGGAGCGGCGAGGAAATAGACGAGTTGTTGAAAAATTGGAAAGATTGCCCACTGCCGGGAAAGAAGCAAAAGGCGCCAGAGCCGGGAAAGAAGCGAAAGGCGCCAGAGCCACTGCTAAAGGTATGGAAAATGAGGTCTGTTTCTGGGACTTGCCGTACCGGAAGATCCACTGTGTGCCTCGCAGCCTTGATGTCATGCATATCACGAAGAACGTGTGCGAGAGTCTGCTTGGTACCCTACTCAACATGCCAGAGAGGACCAAAGATGGGCCGAAAGCAAGGGCAGACTTGAAATCAATGGGCATCTGGGAGGAGCTTCATGCTAATGATGATGATGATGATGATGAGGCGAAGCATGACACAGAAAGTCGTCGCAAAGGAAAAAATGCTAAGAATACTGGAAATGACTTCCCTCCCGCGTGCTTCACTCTAAGTCAGGAGGAGATCGATCAGTTTTTCACCTGCTCGTAGGAGTAAAACTTCCTTACATTTACACGGGGAAGATAAGCAGATACCTAGACCCTGTGAAGCAGAAGTTCAGCGGGATGAAGTCTCACGACTATCACGTGCTGATGACGCAGATACTTCCAGTTGCAATCCATGGGATCATGGACGCGCACGTCCGTGAAACGCTAGTTGGCCTATGCAACTTTTTCGACGTCATCTCTCGGAAGTCGGTTGGCGTGTGGCAACTCATAAGGCTACAAGAAGAGATCGTGGTGATACTATGCTAGCTTGACATGTACTTCCCGCCCGCATTCTTCGCCGTTATGGTGCATCTGCTGGTCCATATCGTGGAGGATATCATCCAACTCAGGCCGACGTTCCTGCACAGCATGATGCCGTTCGAAAGGATGAATGTGTCATCAAAGGATACGTTCGCAACATGTCACGTCCAGAGGGAAGCATAGCCAGGGGATTTCTGACCGAAGAGTGCATCTCCTACTGCACAAATTATCTAGGCACCGAGAACCCCGTTGGTCTGCGCGTCAACAGGCACCTCGGTAGGCTCGCTATATGGGGTCACCGTGAGGGTCGCCGCGAAATGCATGTCGACTTCGAGGGTCGACTCGCCGAATTTGAAGGAGCAAACCTAGTCGCGCTACAACACATAGACGTGGTCGATCCTTGGGTGGTAGAGCACAACCTTTATTGAGAAGACGTACAATGACCAAGGCCAACAGAGGACGGACGGAGATATAATCAAAGAGCACAACTCATGTTTCACGTGTTGGTTCAAGCAGAAGCTTCTGTCGTACCCTTTACATGAGGATTCTTCCGCCGAAGAACAACTCATATTCACCTTGTCACAGGGCGCCGAGAACAACCTGATGACGTTTGAGGCGTACGATATCAACGGCTACACATTCTACACCGAGGGAAAGGACATGAAGAGCGATGGTTGTCAGAATTCCGGGGTAACGATGGAATCCTACACCGGTAACGACAAGGACAGATACTACGGAAGGATCGAGGAGATCTGGGAGCTGAGCTACGCTGGAGAGAAGGTCCCAATGTTCCGTGTCAGATGGGCCAAGAGCGTCATAAAAGAAGACCGGTATTTCACCACCATGGTTATACCCGAAGCCAAATCCAAGACCGTGGGCGCAAACGTCACCGCGAAAAATGAGCCATGGGTACTGGCTTCCCAAGTGGACCAATGCTTCTTCATTAATTACCGACCCGCCAAAGCCCAGTCGTGTTGTCGTGAGGAGAGGCAAAAGGAAGATCATTGGAATGGATGGAGTCGCCAATGAGCAAGACTTCGACAAGTACGGCGACCCAAAGATGGAATATGATGACGATGATGAAGTATCAACATACACCACAAGAAGAAGCAGGACCACCCTACCTAAAGGACGTCCGTTCAAGAGAAGAACTCCATTTACGAAAAATAAGGGCAAAAAGATTGTGAACAGATAGCTAGCTAAGATCGATTGTATTTAAATTGTAGCCTTCATTTCCCGATTGTATTTCATGTGCACTTTTTGAACTCATGAATATTTTTAAATTTCATGGACACTCGATCTCGATCCCCCTCCATCTCGATCGCTATCCCACCTCGCCAGATCCGGCCCCCC
This sequence comes from Triticum dicoccoides, assembly GCF_002162155.2. Taxonomy (NCBI): domain Eukaryota; kingdom Viridiplantae; phylum Streptophyta; class Magnoliopsida; order Poales; family Poaceae; genus Triticum; species Triticum dicoccoides. Next base: position 682,085,186 of record NC_041391.1, read on the forward strand.
TCGCCACCGAGCACCCCCGCACCCTCTCCCCCGCTCCACCGGCCGCCGCTGACGACCCCCCGCACCCTCCCCCGCTCCACCGCCACCGACGACCCACCGCACCCTCC
>NC_041391.1:682085737-682091121 GCF_002162155.2 Triticum dicoccoides
GGCCCGCTCCACCGTCACAAATGAATGCAACTAAAATTGCAAAAAAAACAAATTTGATTATATTTTCAAATAACAAATTTGATGATATTTTCAAATAATAAATTTGATGATATTTTTTCATATTCATAAATATTTTCAAATAACAAATTTGATGATATTTTTTAAAAAATTATTACTGTTTTTATAAAAAATATTACTGTTTCATATTCATATTCATTTTCAAAAAATAGATGCAACAAAAAAAAAATACTTATGCCGCACCTCTGGCTGGTGCGCCATTACTATATAAAAAAAGATTACTTATGGCGCACCTCTGGCTGGTGCGCCATTGCTATATAAAAAAAGATTACTAATGGCGCACCGATCGGGGGTGGACCATTGCTATGGATGTACTTATGGCGCACCCCTGGGTGGTGCGCCATTGCTAACCTTTCCCCCTCTATCCCTTTCCCCCTCGCCAGATCGATCCCCCTCCCTCCCCCTCCCTCGCCAGATCGATCCCCCTCCCTCCCCCTCCCCCGCGCCCCGCGCCCGCTCTCCACCGCCGCCGACGAACCCCCGCCAACAAGGAGAAGCAGCAGCGCGTCCACCTCGCCGAGGAGCATCAGCCACATCCCGTCGTCTCTTCCTGCGCGTGGCCCCATCGTTGCACATCACCGTTGTTCGTTGCCATTTGCCGCCGCTCTGGTCCGTCCCCGGCCTCCCCGACCACGTCCCCGGCTTCGTTGTGAGCTTGTCCTCCGGATCCGCCTTTACTTCGCCTCGATTCGTTGCCGTTTTCCGTGCCTGTCATCGCCCGCAGCCGCCCACGCCCTCTCCTGGTTGCGCCTCGCGCGCGCCCGTTGCTCCTACTCTGCTTCTGCTGCCGCCTGCTACTGCTTCTGCCTATAGCGCCGCTGCTGCTGCTGCTTTTGCTTCCTGCTGCTCTTGCCGTCGCTGCTGCTCTTGCACTGCTGCTGCTCTTGCTTGTTGCGCCACTGCTTCTTTATATGGCCGGTCTTCCAAATGAACCACCAAAAATTAGGGCTTCCTGACCATCACTATACGCTCTCTGAATCTTACTTAATTTGTAGCTAACCTAGTTTGCGCACTTATCTCTGTCTGAATCTTGCTTCTGCAGCTATTTCGGCCTGTGTTTATGCCCGCGTCGTGTCTTGCTTAATTTGCCTATGTGTTAGTTAGTGCCATTCTGCAGACCAGTGCGACTGCAGAGCACAGGTCTATCATTGCTTTTCCAGAAACTCTAGTGAGGCATTTAGGACATAGACATATAGTCTTCCAACTGTCACGCCACAGATACGCTCGGCGTGCCGAAATAGCAACACTGTGAACTAAAATGCCTTGGTTTTCGCTTCCGAGGAGTGTGAATAATCTTGCGTTGGGTCACCGTGATTGTTATTGCTGCGTATTTCAACATTGTATCAGTTTAGATGGTAAGTCTCCTGGTCTTGTGTAGGAGCTAGAGAGTATTAGTAGGTGTTTTCTCTGATCTTATTTGAATATAAAGTAATAGGTAGATATGTGTGCTATTTTCTGTAGCCACTGTGGCCCTCATTTTTTCGTTGGGGGTAGTTACCAGTTGTCACCGTGCATGTATGATAGCTGCATCGACTTCATCCAGTATGTAGAATGGTGATTGCCTGAAATTGTGAATGGCAAACAACAATGCCAGTGCAGCAACAGTCTTCCCACCAGATAACTGTTTCATATCCCTAAAGCACTGTTTTTTTGTGTGTGGATGATATCCCTAGTATGTCGCATAGCTCTGTACTTGATTGATTCCATGTAAAAATGGATCATCTTCATTTTCTAGATTTAAATACGATGTTCCTCTGAGTGGGTGCGTGTGACCTTTTTGTTGACTGCTTGTAGATTTTGTCTATGCCTTTAGATATTATGATCAAAGGCTTCCATGAACAGCTCATACCTTCTTGGCTTGACAGAGTTATACTTGATAGATGAAGTATGTGTGTATTCAGATGCATTGTGTAATTGTACATGTTATATCTGACCACTGTTTATTGTGGTTTTGATTTTGTTACAGTGTTCTCAAGTATAACAACATAGTGGGATCATTTGTCAACATAGTGGGATCATTTTGCAGATTCCAGCAAACAACATAGTGGGATCATTTGTCAAGGCCAGCATCAGAGTGCTAATTTACAGGTATAAATAGATAAAAGATTCATAGAGTAGCTCTTTTCTTACCAGCATCATGAAGGTTGGGAATATCTTTGTAGAAAACAAAAAGATTAGGAAACTGGATCTAAGGACCGGGGCTAAACCTCTGTACTTTACTGTCTTTATCATGGTATAAAATACCAGAACTGAATTTGTGGGGCCTCTAAAATTCTGGAAAAAATTAAACTCAAGATTCTGGTGTTTAACCCTGTTGTGTTGCTTCTAGAAATAATATAAAAGCTGTGAAAAAGAAATATGTGGAGTTCGCACTTTACATAAGGTTGTAGATCATTTTACGTTGCTGGCTTTAACATGATACCAATTGGCACCTGAACCTTTCTTTTGGAGAGTTCTCTGAACTTCAATGAAGCATAAAGTAGAATGCGAAGCTTGTCTTGAGGCTCATCTTTCAGACAGGTTATCTGTGTCGATTGTCGGAGCCTTGGAGGTTACTGCTAAGAGCTGTCACAGCAGTGCATGGCGTCAGTGATTGCCAAGCTGCTAGTTCAACTACTGGCCAACTAGTGGCCCTTGTTATCAAAGTAGTCTTGCCACATGTTCATAGTAATCTCCAACCATATTAGCAGTACTGAATAAAACTTGTCTTGTTTTATGAGAATGGTTGATTACCTTGATTATACTTACTGGATGGTTTATTTATAGTTCTTAAAATATGAAAATGAAAATTATTTGTATCCCTCGTTAAAGGTATTTGAATCTATAAATCATACTGATGTTGACTCTATAATCATACTGATACTGATGTTAAAGGTATTTCTAGCAAAACCTGAAATGCTAGATGGATTGATTTTTCTAAGCTATTTGTGCTCCCTGCATCTTTCAGCTCTCATTTTCAGTGGAGTTGTTGAATTATATTCTCTTATTGGACATGTTTTACGTGTTGATCCATTAATTGATCACATTGAGAAAGACTTGTAAAGATGATGATCATCTTTTACAGAAAACAATTTCTGTAAACACGTGAGTAACTTTGCTAGTTTGCTGGGTTTTGTCTCCGACCATCGTGCCGTGATGATTTTGCAGGTACCCCGAGAGGCCCTTGATTTTGCCGGAATGTCGATTAACTTCCGTTCTGGCAAATTCGGGTACTCCATATGTCCTATTTTCAGCAAAGGTCATGCTGAAATTTTCCATGAATTTTAGCATGACTTTGCTAAAAATAGGACATATGGGGTACTTGCGACTAATGCATGGGCCGGGGTATCTTCATACTTAATTAAGTAGGATCAACTGCCTCTTGTGTTATACATATAGAAGTGTGATATGTTTACTGTCTCTTGGTGTTTGTCCTTAATTAAGTAGGGTATATTATTAGAAGATACCCATATATATCAGTCAACCTAGGGTGCCTCGGCATCGATAAACCCTAAATGATGAAAACTTAACCTAGCATTTAGGGTGCCTCGGCGTCGACAAACCCTAAATGATAAAACCTTGGCTTTTAGGGTGCCTCGGTGTCGATGAGAACCTAAATGATGTACGCTTAGGCTTTTAGGGTGCCTCGGCGTCGACAAAACCTAAATGATAAAAGCTTAGCTTTTAGGATGCCTCGGTGTCGACAAACCCTAAATGATGAGACCATGATCTTGTTCCTTGACAATAACCAACTTTTTGACCAAACTTTTTTCCTATTTAGAGCGAAACATGGCCCACAAAGATGAGGCCGGTGGTTCGGGCGACAAGCAATTCTGTGAGCTGTCCCAGGAGTTGGAGAAAGAACATCACCGCTATGAGGACGCCGCGGAAGACACCGATTGTCACATCCCTAGCTTCTGGCATTGCACTAGTACTAGCCTTTGGTGATGCATCATGTTTACTTTTACAGAAAGTTGAAATGGGGATTGTCCAAACCCTAGCATTTTAAGAATTCACCAGGTTCACCTAAAATATTTTCAGTCAACCCAAGTGGCTTTCAAAAATGTTCATCATCTTTGGAAAAATGTTGGAAACAGTAACCAGAGATGATGCACATTTTTCCATGTCATTTTGGATCTTTGAACTAATATATATTGTATTTGAGTTGGAGCAAATATATGTTATATATATTTTTAATGCTTCAATAATTCTGATATTTTGTGAGGGGCTCTAGAATATTACTTTCAGTCCCTGCAAAAATTATTGGAAGAAACAAAAATGATTTAGTGTTTGAACTAAATCAAAACAGATTGAAACAAATAGAAAACAATGATTAAAAAAATAAAACAGAGCAAAAATAAAAAGGGAGACGGCCACCTGGGCCACTTACCTGCTTACCTGCCCGGCCCAGCTCCTCCCGCTGGCCCAGCCCGCTACCGCTACCCCCCCTGTCGTCTTCTTCCCTCGCCAGAAGGATGCGGGCACGCGCCCGGCGCGCGCGGCCACGCGCCCCGGCCACCTCCTCCCTGCCTGGCTGCCTCCTCCTCCCCTGGTTCCCTCCCGCGACGCCACGCAGCCCCCTCGGACCCCTCTCACTCTTCCTCGAGGCCCCGCCCCTCTGCTCTTTCTCTCTCGCCCGAACCCGAACACAGCCGTCGCCACCGACGCCGTTCGCCGCGGCCACCATCCCCCTCTCGCCTCCCCGACGCCTCCCAGAGCTCCGCAAGTCCTCCCTCGTCCTCCTCGTCGTCTCACGCGACCAGAAGAGCCCCGGAACGCCGCCCCCGATGTTTTCCCCCTCGCCGGCCGCCGAGGATCTTCTCCGTCGAATTCGGCCACTCCGGCGCGCCCCCGAGCTCGCTGACCCTCCCTGCACGATCCCCGTGAGTCCCTGCTCTGTTTCCCCCTAACCCCAAGCTCGATTTCGAGCTCTAGCCGCCCCCTCTACCGGAGCCGAGACGCTCCGCCGCACGGGCTCGTCGCCGGTGAAGCTCCGGTGACCTTTTGGTCCCACGCCTGCGTCCGTTGCACTCGTTGCGTCCCGTAGAGTAAAACTAGCGCGGCCACCGTCTTGTTTGCACACTGCAGCGCCGGTCCCGCGAACACCCGAGCTCCGGCAGCCGCAAAAGAGGTCGCCGCCGGCAGCTCCGGCCACCCCAGCCTCCGCCACCGCCACCGTTGGATGCGCCACTCCACCCTCTCCCCGTAGCTGCTCCCTGCGCGCCAAAAGAGCCCCTGTAGTGGGTTTCCGATGCGCACCACCGCGTCTGGCCTCGCCGGCGTCAAGCCGCCGGTGGGTCTGACCACGTTGACCACGGCGGGACACA